>NC_070590.1:4471701-4479201 GCF_027409825.1 Scomber japonicus | reverse complement strand
AATCGAAATTTGATCGTGATTACGATTTATGGGCCAAATTATCTCAAAACGAATAAATTCGGGTGGGAAATGATTTTTAATAATAATAATGAGATAGCGCTCAATAACAAAGGTTTTATTTTGAAAAGCTTAGACAGGAAGCCACTGCAGCTCCGTTAGTTTGACAGAAGCTGAAACACACGGTGAAATGTTTTAACCGTAAATAGAAGTGCAGAGTTTCCAGCCTGCATCAGACGATGCTGAGTTTACTGACTGATTATTAAAAACCAGGAAGTGATGTGTGAACTATCGTCATGGTAACCAGCTCAGCTCTAATATCTCTGCACATGTTCTGCTGTGTGTTGCGTTAAGCGGCAGATAAAAGGCTGCTGTCTTTTATCGTCTGACGCAGGCTGGAAACTCTTTTGGCACTTTTATTTTATTTACAACTAACGGTGCTGCGGTGGCTTCCTGTCTAAGCTTTTCAAAATAAAACCTTTGTTATTGAGCGCTATCTCATTATTATTAAAAATCGTTTCCCCCTCGATATTTTATTAGTTGTGAGATCGTTTGGCCCCTAAATCGTAATCACGATCAAATTTCGATTCATTGAGCAGCCTTAGTTTTAATATGATGCCATTGGTGTGCAAATGAGTAAGTGGCCAGTTGAATACACGGACCACCTCTGAATCTGGCCCCCTGAACAATCAGATCTCAATGCATCCCGTCTATTCACACCTGTATTTATAGCCGCCCACTTGTGTTCGGCTCAGACAGACAAGCTGCATTTTAATGACTGGTGTGAACACTGGCCAGAGTTTGTGAGGAGATTGGAGCTCTGCCCATTTTCCACACCTGCTTGCTGTAGTAGGAAGTAGTTATTATATTCGGGGGGTTTCAGTTTCAGAAGGTTTTTGATTAGGGGGGGGGGGTCAAACGTCGGAATTGACATTATTATTTAATACCGTCCAAACAACTCTGCCTTTGAGTCCTGTTGGGTGTGTATGGGTGTGTACAGGAGAGGAAGGGGGGTGGGGGTGGGGTAGTAGGATTGGCTTGGGCACAGGGAGTAGCCTCTCCTCCTCATTAACACAGCAGTGCACCTGTGATCACTCTGATATTCTCTTTGAGAGCATTAAGGTTCTCAGCGGGGGATTTTGGGGGTGGGTTGGGGGGGTTTGGGGTTCGCCATTTTGATCCCTGTGAATTAGGTGTGGCACGCCCGCCCCGACAGCTCTACTCATGTCTGGTTAGATGGGATAAAAGGAGAGGGAGTGCACAAATAGGCCTTTGTTGTAAGGCAGGCGCGGCGTGAATGCTAATACAGTCGGATCCGAACAGACACAGACCAACATCACAAAACAATGCAAAAAAAAGAAGAGTTCAAACAAATATGAATGCACGGAGCTGATATTTATGAGTGTGTGTGTGTGTGTGTGTGTGTGTGTGTGTTTCATAGAGACAGAGCTCATCATCTCCTTTTAAAGCTAATTAGGTAAGATTTTAATGTAAATGAGGTGAAATTGGAGAATATTCCTAGCGAGTGGATTCAGCCTGTTTTGCATAAATGATTACGATGTTATTGGATGTGAAAACCAGAGAGGAATCAGACATCTATCAAGTTGTTTTCTTCTTCTGCTGTTTTTTAAAAGTGTGTGTGTGTGTGTCATCTCCTTGAATGTTTTTAACCTCGAGTCAAGGAAGGAAAGGAAGGGTTGGAAGGGAGGAAGGATTAAAGACCCAGATTAAAAATATAGGATGGAAACTAAAATTTGTTTGAAACTTGACGAAGTTTAAAGACCGTGTAAAGTGCATTCAGACATTTTCTTCTAAACACATTAAATAGGTCATGAATGTATTTCTAAAAAAGGTGTAAAAAGATTTCTGTGTTCAGGATTTAGTGATTAGCATAAACCCGTCCCTGCTGCTGTAAAGGTATAAATACATTCAGCACACACTACTACTACTACAGTCTACAGTTAGCCACTTAGCTGAGTTAGCCGCCGAGCTAGAAGCCGAGTTAGCTGCTGAGCTAGCAGCCAAGTTAGCCGCCGAGCTAGCAGCCGAGCTAGCAGTCGAGTTAGCCGCTGAGTTAGTCGCCGAGTTAGCAGCTTAGCTAGCAACAGAAAGCTTTCATGACCTAGCATCCATGTTTCTGGTAGAGGTAGTGACTTTGATTGACAGGTGACAGTTGGTAGGGGGCGGGGTTTCAGCGGTCTCAGAGGCCACGCCCACAGCGTTTGGGAGCAGAGAAAGAGGCTGATTTTTACACAACTTTGAAGCCTGATTTCATATATTTGGTGATTTTTTTAATCATTCAAATTTGGCAGGGTGGTTAACAACACACTTTTCTGTGGTATGTCAAACTCAGAACACATATTTATTCTTACTTTACACAGACTTTAAGAAGAGTTTTTGAGTCATTTCAATTATATATTTTATATGTACCATCTGCAATCCATAGTTCAGATCACACTTATAATTAACAGACCTGATTCAGTCTCTACCAGACTGACTTTTTCGAATCAGCTAGCAGAGCTTTGGCTTTCTGTCCTTCGTCCTGTGGAGATTGAAATGGAAGTAATTACCTCACTGCGGGCTCTTTTTTTTTTTTTTTTTTCTGGATGGTTGAGGGAAAGCTGATTTAGTTGGCACCTTGTTTGTAGCTTTCAAGGATATTCAGCGCTGTGATGACGGCCATGGGGGCTTGGATAAGAAGGCCTTTTGTTGGGGAGTACAGCAGAAAGTCAGTGTGCTGTCGTCAGAGGTTTGATTGGAAAAAAAAGGTCTCCTATTTATAGTGTTAGAATAACAGCTGAGGCCTTATACCTGGCCCCTCTTACCTTTTAATGTCTCGTCTTTCACACACTTTAATATGAGATGAAGAAGGAGTCGCTGCCATTTCCAGAATCCAGATTCAGTCTAACCCCCCCGAAACACGCTTGACGCTTGAATGTCATTTTTTTGCTTGACTCCAATCACTCGGCATGTTATTGAATGTTCGGTTAATCAATGGAAACTCCTCCAAAGCTTCATTTATCTGGTTGCTTTTAATGCCTGCATTTCTTTATAGGTCATGACATGCTTCATACTTGTGGTTGGTATTTAGACTAAACTTGGCAATCCATTCTAGGGGGGGAAGGAAATCCAATCATGTATCCTTGAAATTATATTTATTATTAAATGGAAACCAAACTGAATTATATTCGTAGTCCCCCCCCCCCCCCCCCCCCGAGAGAACGGCAGCGTTGTGGTCAGCAGTATTTCTGGATTGTGAAACTGTATTTGTTCTTGTTTCCAGTAAAAAGGAGTAGTTTCACTGACTGTAGCTGCTCAGGCATTCAGGTACTACATGATCATTTATCCACAGTCGTTACAAATTAACCCCATCTGTTTTTCTGTTTTGACTTCCTTCCTTCCTTCCTTCCTTCCCTCCCTCCCTCCTTCCTTCCTCCTTGCTTCCTTCTCTCCCTTCCTTCCTTCCCTCACTCCCTCCTTCCTTCTTCCCTCCCTCCCTCCCTTCCTTCCTTCCTTCCCTCCATCCCTCCTTCCTTCCCTCCCTCCCTTCTTTCCTTCCTTCTTCCTCCCTTGACTGGTGGACAACAGGAGGGTGAAGGTGTGACTAAGCTGTGGTTAATGTCTAGTTTACTTGATTAGAACTATGTAAATATCATGGTTTGGGTTAAAATGAAGGAAGGAAAGACAGAGGGAGGAAGGGAGGAAGAAGGACGGTAGGAGGGAGGGAGAAAGGAAAAGGGGAAGGGAGGAAGGAAGAAAAGAAGGACAGGAAAGGAAGGACGGCAGGAGGTAAGGAAAGAAGGAGGGAGGGAGGAAGGGAGGAAAGAGAGAGGAAGGAATGAAACAGAAGGAGGGAGGAAGGAAGGGAGAAAGGAAAAGAGGAAGGAAGGAAAGAAAGACAGAGGAAAGGAAGGAAGGAAGGCGGGAAGGAAAGGAGGGAGGGAGGGAGGAAGGACAGAGGAAAGGAAAGAAGGAGGGAAAGAGAGAAAGAGAGAGAGAAGGAGGGAGGACCAGTCCAGACCAGTCAAATTCCTTATGAAAACTTATATGAAACCTTTGCTGCCATGGCAACAGTTGAACACCACGATTAACTGACATGAGCAAGATTAAGTCGATTAAGTCGTTTCTAAATGTCGGTTTTCGATTAATTGCCCGGCCCTAATTATGTCTATGTTGCATTTCCATATTACAATACTCACTAAATGATATCTTAGGAAACAATATTACTGCTGCAGGCTCATCTCCCCCCCCCCCAAAATGTGTTTTTGTTCTGCTGATAGCGAAAGGAACCCCCCTCTGATGTAGACACAGTGTTTAGCCTGTTGACCTTTTAATTAGTCATCCCATGGCTGCAGAGAAACCTGCGTGCCAGAGCCCAGCAGCTCCGAAGGGGGTCGTCTATTGATGGGTTAGTGTATGCCGAGGAACAAGCCGCATATACTCACTGCTGAACATCAGATACAAGCATAAATAAAACATTCATATTGCTCCTTTAATGAAGTCTCGCCCAACGGGTGCGATGATAAAAAATTAATGGGGCTGAAGAAAGTTGCTAACCAGCGGGAATGATTAGCGATTCTTTAAAAAAAAAAAAAAAAAGCAGTGTTGGTGGACTGTTTGTTGGAGTTCGGAAACCCCGAAGAATAAGAAACCTTCCCAGCGTTGCGATATGTTTTTATAAGTCATATTCAGTTTGATGTTTTGGAGAGTCCGAGGCAATTTCAGCAGATTTCTTAAAATAACCTAAGAGCCCATCTTGTGGACGCAATTAATGCAAAGATTTTAATTGCTATAAAAACATAAAAGAAAAAAGAACATCCTGTTACAAAGA
Organism: Scomber japonicus; assembly: GCF_027409825.1. Lineage (NCBI taxonomy): Eukaryota > Metazoa > Chordata > Actinopteri > Scombriformes > Scombridae > Scomber > Scomber japonicus. The sequence goes on along the minus strand of NC_070590.1, from coordinate 4,474,373 downwards.
GGAATCTAGTTTGTGTGCATTTGATGTCAAAATTCATCATAGCCAGCTCTTTTTTAGTAGTAACTTGTTAAGCATAGCGTTGCATTTAAAGGCCGTGTAAAGTGAATTCAGACATTTTCTTCTAAACACATTAAATAGGTCATAAATGTGTTTCTAAAAAAGGTGTAAAAAGCATTTCAACCATTTAGATTTGAATTGTGGAGCTAGGCTTCACAAACTGTGTTTCAAGATTTCTGTGTTCAGGATTTAGTGATTAGCATAAACCCGCCCCTGCTGCTGTAGAGGTATAAATACATTCAGCACACACTACTACTACTACAGTCTACAGTTAGCCAGTTAGCTGAGTTAGCTGCCGAGCTAGCAGCTGAGGTAGCCACCGAGCTAGCAGCTGAGTTAGCCGCCGAGCTAGCAGCTGAGTTAGTCACCAAGCTAGCAGCAGAAAGCTCTCAGACCTAGCCTCCATGTTGCTGGTCGAGGTGGTGACTTTGATTGACAGGTGACACTTGGTAGGAGGCGGGGCTTCAGCGGACTCGGCAGGCCACGCCCACAGTGTTTGGTAGCAGAGAAAGAGGCTGATTTTTACACAACTTTGAAGCCTAATTTCATATATTTGCCGATTTTTTTTTAATCATTCAAATTTGGCAGGGTGGTTAACAACACACTTTTCTGTGGTATGTCAAACTCAGAACACATATTTATTCTTACTTTACACAGACTTTAAGCTATAAGTCATCATTGGTGTGCAGGAAATTGCTATGTTTATGGTGACCCCCCTAAAAATATCATCAATCCACCAACACCCTGAACACAAGAAATATCAAAATCTAAGGCAGATGGCATTTACAGAGCATCTTCATGACATGCAGACTCTTTCTTTTGGTTAAAATCACTCATTATTCTAGTGAGAAACCATGCAGCAAAGTGAAAAATGCCAAAAACTCAACACACACGAAGGATTAAATTCGATCAACGTTTTCGATTATGTGTGTCTGCCTCCTCCAATCAAAGCTACAAGCCAAAAAAATCTCCTCACCATATTGCACTGTGCCACCTGCTCTGTATAAACCCAGCATGAGTTATATATCATTTGACCCACTTTGGTGCATGCAAGACTGTTTGGAGCCAGAAAATAACCAAAGAGAGAGTCACCCAAAAAAAAATCCACTACTACTACCCCCCTCCATGAAAGCTACGATCCTTTAGCTTTATGAATCAAAGGCCATTATCAAACCATCCTAACCTGACAAGAGTCCACCTCTACATTGATCACAGAGGGGGGCGAAAACAGGGGTCCTGACCTGGAGCTGTGATATGCTTTGCTGCATGAATGGGGGGGGGATAATTGCATAAAGAGGTGCCTTTAAGGAGATTTGCAAGCACTTCCTTATCGCTCTATGTGAAAAAGACTAAATCCTGGTCCGTTCACCGCCGCTGACTGTCACCCGGGGAACCGGGGGGGGGGGGGGGAGGCTGCTGGGAGATTTGTGCCAGATGCTGCTTCTGAAAGCACAGGACAAGGACCTCTCATCCTCACTGTAGGGCTGTATGTTTCACCGTGTGTGTGTGTGTGTGTGTGTGTGTGTGTGTGTGTGTGTGTGTGTGTGTGTGTGTGTGTGTGTCTCTCTTTGATGTCAGACGGTACACAGCGTCCCCCCAGGTGTTCAACCCCACACAGGGGTTTGCGTATTGAGAAATCCTTCCTCCCTGTCATCCACACTTACATGCTAGCTTTTTACACCCTCCACCCTCTGAGGGACTTTCAGTTATACACACACACACACACACACACCACACACACACACACACACACACACACAACTTTTATTCAGGGACTGTTCGGATCCTGAGAAAGTCTGAAATGTTGATCTAGCCTTATGTTCACACGGGTAGGTTGAAAAAAAGAGCAGAGCTTCTTAACCAAAATGTGCACGTGGAATAAAATGTTCCACAGTTTAAAAGTTTAAAATAAGTAAATTAACCTTTGTGTCGTCCTCCCGGGTCAAATTGACCCCGTTGGTTAAAACTGTTCCTTCTTTCCTCCCTCACTCCTTCTTTCCTTCCTTCCCTTCTTCCTCCCTTCCATCCTTCCTTTCTTCTCCCTCATTTCCTTCCTTCCTTTTTCCCCCCTTCCTTTCCTCCTTCCCTTCCTCCTTCCCTTCCCCTTTCCTCCTTCCCTTCCCCTTTCCTCCTTCCCTTCTTCCCTCCTTCCTTCTTCCTCCCTTCCTTTGCTCCTTCCCTTCCTTTCCTCCTTCCTTCCTTCCATCTTCCTTCCTTATTTCTTCCTCCCTTCCTTCCCTCCTCCCTTCCATCCTCCCTTCCTTTACTCCTTCCCTTCCTTTCCCTCCTTCCCTTCCTTCCTTTATTCCTCCCTTCCTTTCCTCCCTCCCTTCCTTTCCTCCTTCCCTTCCATCCCTTCTTCCTCTCTCCCTTCCTTCATTCCTTCCTTCATTCCTCCCTCCCTTCCTTCCTTCCTTCTTCCTCCTGTCCTCCCTTCCTTCCTTAACTCGAGGACAACAGGAGGGTTAAAGCAAAAATAAGACAGTGATGAAAAACCAAGCATAACCAGAAAGTTTCCACATCAAAAATCACAAATTAAAAATTAGCTGCAAACTTGTTTTTATTAGAAGAGCAATGTTGGAAATGTTGGATCAGATCATTTATTTACAGGAAGC
>NC_070590.1:4289375-4471501 GCF_027409825.1 Scomber japonicus | reverse complement strand
GGGGGGGGGGGTGAGAGGGAGAGAGAAAGAGAGAGAGAGAGAGGTAGAGTGAGGGAGTGAGGGAGAGAGAGGTATAGAGAGAGAGAGAGAGAGAGAGACTGAGAGAGAGAGAGGTAGAGAGAGAGAGCGATAGAGAGAGAGAGAGAGAGAGAGAGAGAGAAAGAGAGAGAGAGAGAGGAAAGGGTTTGACATGCAACACTGATCCACAGCCAGAATCAAATGGTGGACGTTCCTTCCTTTCGTCTGTCCTTCCTTCCTCTCTCACTCCTTATTTCCTTCCCTCCTTCCTTCCTCCCTTCCTTCTTTCCTCCTACCTTCTTTCTTCTATCCTTTCCTCCCTTCCTTCCTCCCTCCTTTCCTTCCATCTTCCTCCATTCCTTCCTCCATTCCTTCCTCCTTTCCTTCCTAAGCTAATTTCTCTTCATTAATGTGTTTGTGCTGCATCATTTAGGGAACTCACAGGCACAGTCACGTCCTGCACCGTCTGCGATTTCTGTGGTTGCCATGGTCACAAGGCGAGCCACGACAGGAAGTTAAAGAGCGGTGAGTGTCACGCTCAAGTAAAACAGATGAAATCACTCACCAAGTAAGCATGACTCCAGACAGGAAGGTCGACACATAGTGATGAAAAACCCACCAGCCTTTAATCCTGAAACAACAAAACAGACAGAAATATTAGGTCTACTACATGTTTGTGCAGCTGATACACACTTTGTTAAAGTCTGTGTAAAGTAAGAATAAATGTGTTCGGAGTTTGACATACCACAGAAAAGAGTGTTGTTAACCACCCTGCCAAATTTGAATGATGAAAAAAATTGCCAAATCTATGAAATTGGGCTTCAAAGTCCGCTGAAGCCCCGCCCCCTACCAAGTGTCACCTGTCAATCAAGTCACCACCTCTACCAGAAACATGTATGCTACATCTGAGAGTTTTCTGCTGCTAACTCGGCAGCTAACTCGGCTGCTAGCTCGGCGGCTAGCTCGGCGGCTAACTCGGCAGCTAACTCAGCAGCTAACTCAGCTGCTAGTTCGGCGGCTAACTCGGCGGCTAGCTCGACGGCTAACTCAGCTAAGTGGCTAACTGTAGACTGTAGTAGTAGTAGTGTGTGCTGAATGTATTTATACCTCTACAGCAGCAGGGGCGGGTTTATGCTAATCACTAAATCCTGAACACAGAAATGTTGAAACACAGTTTGTGAAGCCTAGCTCCACAATTCAAATCTAAATGGTTGAAATGCTTTTTACACCTTTTTTAGAAATACATTTATGACCTATTTAATGTGTTTAGAAGAAAATATCTGAATTCACTTTACACAGTCAAGTGTAAAGTGTTTGACTCATGTTTATTCAAAAGTACTGTTAATTCATTGGTTCATAAATTGTGTATAGAGACTAATAATGAGGGATATTGTGAACAGTATGTAAGGGTTAAGGAAGCCTTTTTATGACTAGTTCAGTTTTGATTATATGGTGAGAAAGTACATTTGTTCCAGACCTTGAGCGTTGCTGATGAGGATCCCTTCCGGATGGTGAGCGTACAGTAATACCACACCAACAGGAAGTTGAAAAGGGCATCTAAGGCTCTGAGAAACCAAAAAAACAAGACATGAAGAAGTTAAAAAAACACACACATTATTAAGCACATGTCGTTATTTGACTTTATTTAACTTTTTAAATGTTTTTGATAATATTATTAACTCTTCTGTTGTCCTTGAGTCAAGGGAGGAAGGGAGGAAGATGGAAGGAAAGGAGGAGGAAGGAGGGAAGATAGGAAGAAGGAATGAAAGGAGGAGGAAGGAAGGGAGGATAGGGAAGAAGGAAGGAGGAGAGGAAGGAAGGAGGATAGAGAAGGAAGGAAGGGAGGAGGTAAGGAAGGAGAGGAGAAAGAGAAGGAGGGAGGAGAAGGAAGGAAGGAGTAAGGAAGAGGAAGGAGGAAGTAAAGAGAGAGAAGGAGGAGGAAAGGAGGAGAGAAGGGAGGAAGGAAGGGAGGATAGGGAAGAAGGAAGGAAGGAAGGAAGGATATGAGGAGGAAAGGAAGGAAGAGAAGAGGAGAGAAAGAAAGGAGTAAGGGGAGGGAGTAAAGGGGAGGAAGAAGGAAGGAAGGAGGAGGACAGAGGAAGAAGGAAGTAAGAAGAGAAGGGAGGAGGAAGGAAAGGAAGGAGGAGAGAGGAAGGAAGGAAGGGAGGATAGGGAAGAAGGAAGGAAGGGAGGAAGGTATGGGGGAGGAAAGAAAGAGAGAAGGAGGGAGGGAGGAAGGAAGGAAGGAAGGAGGAAAGAAAGGAGTAAGGAGGGAGGGAGTAAAGGGGGGAGGAAGGAAGGAAGGAAGGGAGGACAGGAGGAAGGAAGGAAGTAAAGAGAGAAGGAAGGAGGAAGGAAGGAAAGGAGGAGAGAAGGAAGGAAGGAAGGGAGGATAGGGAAGAAGGAAGGAAGGGAGGAAGGTATGGGGGAGGAAAGAAAGAGAGAAGGAGGGAGGGAGGAAGGAAGGAAGGAAGGAGGAAAGAAAGGAGTAAGGAGGGAGGGAGTAAAGGGGGGAGGAAGGAAGGAAGGAAGGGAGGACAGGAGGAAGGAAGGAAGTAAAGAGAGAAGGAAGGGAGGAAGGAAGGAAAGGAGGAGAGAAGGAAGGAAGGAAGGGAGGATAGGGAAGAAGGAAGGAAGGGAGGAAGGTATGGGGCAGGAAAGAAAGAGAGAAGGAGGGAGGGAGGAAGGAAGGAAGGAGGAAAGAAAGGAGTAAGGAGGGAGGGAGTAAAGGGGGAAGAAGGAAGGAAGGAAGGGAGGACAGGAGGAAGGAAGGAAGTAAAGAGAGAAGGAAGGGAGGAAGGAAGGAAAGGAGGAGAGAAGGAAGGAAGGAAGGGAAGATAGGGAAGATGGAAGGATGGGAGGAAGGTATGGGGGAGGAAAGAAAGAGAGAAGGAGGGAGGGAGGAAGGAAGGAAGGAAGGAAGGAGGAAAGAAAGGAGTAAGGAGGGAGGGAGTAAAGGGGGGAGGAGGAAGGAAGGAAGGGAGGACAGGAGGAAGGAAGGAAGTAAAGAGAGAAGGAAGGGAGGAAGGAAGGAAAGGAGGAGAGAAGGAAGGAAGGAAGGGAGGATAGGGAAGAAGGAAGGAAAGGAGGAAGTATGGGGGAGGAAAGAAAGAGAGAAGGAGGGAGGGAGGGAGGAAGGAAGGAGGAAGGAAGGAAAGAAGGAAGGGAGGAAAGAGAGAAGGAGGGAGGAAGGAAGGAAGAAAGAAGGAACAGTGAAAACAGGAGCATTCAGTCTTACTTTTGGTAAAACCTGATGTTAATGCTAGAACCTGAAGGCCACACACACACACACACACACACACACACACACACACACACACACACACACACACACACACACACACACACAAACACACACCTCACCTGTAGCTGAACAGGAAGTTGCAGGTGAAGGAGAACAGGAAGACGATGACGGTGACAACCAGTTTAAATTTCTCATAATCATCTTTGTAGGCGTATCTGTTCATCGGAGGAGAAAAACAGAAGTGATGTCACCGTGATGTCACGTGATGTCACTGTGATGTCAACATCAACGTATTTTGAAAGACGACGGTGATGAAACTCAGTGTGACTTACTTGGACTGTTTATTGAGGAGTGTTACGTTGACGTTTCCTAATACAAGACTGAGGTATAACCTAAAAAAGAAAAAAAGAAAGGGGAAATAATCAATTTGCTCTTTCTTTCTCCTCTTCCTCTTCTCTTTCTTTCTCCTCTTTCTCCTCTCTCTCCTCTCTTTCTTTCTCCTCTTCCTCTTCTCTTTCTTTCTCCTCTCTCTCCTCTCTTTCTTTCTTCATACTCTTCTCTTTCTTCCTCCTCTCTTTTTTCTTCTCTTACTCTTCCCTTTATCTTTCTTTCTCCTCTTCCTCTTCTCTTTCTTTCTCCTCTTCCTCCTCTCTTTCTTTCTTCATACTCCTCTCGTTCTTTCTCCTCTCTCTCCTCTTTCTTTCTTCATACTCTTCTCTTTCTTCCTCCTCTTCCTCATCTCTTTCTTTCTCCTCTTCCTCTTCTCTTCTTTCTCCTCTCTCTCCTCTCTTTCTTTCTTCATACTCTTCTCTTTCTTCCTCCTCTCTTTTGTCTTCTCTTACTCTTCCCTTTATCTTTCTTTCTCCTCTTCCTCTTCTCTTTCTTTCTCCTCTTCTTCCTCTCTTTCTTTCTTCTTCCTCTTCTCTTTCTTTCTTCTTCCTCTTCTCTTTCTTTCTCCTCTCTCTCCTCTCTTTCTTTCTTCATACTCTTCTCTTTCTTCCTCCTCTTCCTCCTCTCTTTCTTTCTCCTCTTCCTCCTCTCTTTCTTTCTTCTTCCTCTTCTCTTTCTTTCTCCTCTTACTCTTCTCTTCCTTTCTCCTCTTCCTCCTCTCTTTCTTTCTTCTTCCTCTTCTCTTTCTTTCTCCTCTTACTCTTCTCTTCCTTTCTTCTTCCTCCTCTCTTTCTTTCTCCTCTTCCTCCTCCTTCATCTTTCTTTCTTCTCTTCCTCCTCTCTTTCTTTCTTCTCTTCCTGCTCTCTCTCCTCTCTTTTTTCTTCTCTTACTCTTCCCTTTATCTTTCTTTCTCCTCTTCCTCTTCTCTTTCTTTCTCCTCTTCCTCCTCTCTTTCTTTCTTCTTCCTCTTCTCTTTCTTTCTCCTCTTACTCTTCTCTTTCTTTCTCCTCTTACTCTTCTCTTCCTTTCTTCTTCCTCCTCTCTTTCTTTCTCCTCTTCCTGCTCTCTCTCCTCTCTTTCTTTCTTCTCTTACTCTTCTATTTCTTCCTCTTCTCTTCTCTTTCTTTCTCCTCTTCCTCCTCTCTTTCTTTCTTCTTACTCTTCTCTTTCTTTCTCCTCTTCCTCCTCCCCATCTTTCTCCTCCTCCTCCCTTTATCTTTCTTCCTCCCCCCTTTATCTTTCTTCCTCCTCTCTTTCTTTCTCTTCTTCCTCCCTTTATCTTTCTTCCTCCTCTCTTTCTTTCTCCTCCTCCTCTCTCTCCTCTCTTTCTTTCTTCTCTTAATCTTCTCTTTCTTTCTCCTCTTCCTCCTCTTTCTTTCTCCTAATCATTTAAACATGAGATTATAACTATCTTCTACATTTTTATTCACTCTTATAAAAACATGAATAGTTTAAAGTAAAATAAACTGACTGTTGCAACACTTTAACTCTGCCAGTAAAACTAGTTTTGCAAGATGTTACTGAACGATGGGAACACAACACTGACACTCAACACTTTAGTTTTTAACCCTCCTGTTGTCCTTGAGTAAAGGGAGGAAGAAGGAAGAAGGAAAGCAGGGAGGAAGGAAGGAAGGAAGAAAGGAAGGGAGGTAGATGGGAAGAAGGAAGGAAAGGAGGGAGGAAGGAAAGGAGGAAGGGAGGACGGAAGGATGGAAGGGAGGTGGGAGGGAAGGAAGGAAAGGAGGGAGGATGGAGGGATGGAGGGATGGAAGGATGGTAGGAAGGAAGGAAGGAAGGAAGGAAGGAAGGTGGAAGGGAAGAAGGAAGGAAAGGAGGGAGGAAGGAAGGGAGGAAGAAGGTAAGAAAGGAGGGAGGGAAGGAGGGAGGGAGGGAAAAGGATGGAAATGAGGGAGGAAGAAGGTAGGAAAGGAGGGAGGGAAGGAGGGAAGGGAGGGAAGGAGGGAGGGAGGGAAAAGGATGGAAATGAGGGAGGAAGAAGGTAGGAAAGGAGGGAGGAAGGGAGGGAGAATGAATCAATGAAAGAGTCAAACCCGTTTTTCTTTGGCAGAAAAGCTTCCATGTCCAAGAAAGTGTCTTTTTTGTCTTTGATTGATTCCTCGATTTCAGCAATGGAGTCAAACTCCTCCGGACTTAGCTTTGGTGTCGGGTGTTTTTTTTTGCATCTAATCACAGAAAAGAAAAAGAAAAAAAAACATGTTTATAGGTTTAGATTATTCTTTTTAAATCTTTTAAATCACAGCACAGACTCTACACCAGGGGAGTCAAACTCATTTTCATTCAAGGGCCACATACAGCCCAATTTGATCTCATGTGGGCCGGATCATTAAAAGGAAGGGAGGATGGAAGGAAAAGAAGGAGAAGGAAGGAAAGAGGAAAGATCGGAAGGAAGGAAGGGAAGAAGGACAGATGGAAGGAAGGAAGGAAAAGAAGATCGGAAGGAAGGAAATACAGGAAGGAAAGATGGAAGGAAGAAAGTGAAGAAGAAAAGATGGAATGAAGGAAGAAAGGGAGCAAGGACAGATGGAAGGAAGAGAAGAGAAGACAAGAAGGAAGGAAGGAAGGAAGGAAGGAAGGAAGGAAGGAAGGAAGGAAGGAAGGAATGAAAAGAAGGAGAAGGAAGGAAAATACAGGAAGGAAGAAAGGGAGGAAGAAAAGATGGAAGGAAGGAAGAAAGGGAGCAAGGACAGATGGAAGACAAGAAGGAAGGAAGGAAGGAAGGAAGGAAGGAAGGAAGGAAGGAAAAGAAGGAGAAGGAAGGAAAATACAGGAAGGAAGAAAGGGAGGAAGAAAAGATGGAAGGAAGGAAGAAAGGGAGCAAGGACAGATGGAAGACAAGAAGGAAGGAAGGAAGGAAGGAAGGAAAAGAAGGAGAAGGAAGGAAAATACAGGAAGGAAGAAAGGGAGGAAGAAAAGATGGAAGGAAGGAAGAAAGGGAGCAAGGACAGATGGAAGACAAGAAGGAAGGAAGGAAGGAAGGAAGGAAGGAAGGAAAAGAAGGAGAAGGAAGGAAAATACAGGAAGGAAGAAAGGGAGGAAGAAAAGATGGAAGGAAGGAAGAAAGGGAGCAAGGACAGATGGAAGACAAGAAGGAAGGAAGGAAGGAAGGAAGGAAGGAAGGAAAGAAAGAAGAGAAGCTCTAGTTCCAAATTAAACATGATATTAATAATTTCTACAACCACTTTGAGCTGAAACGATGAGTTGATTAATCAATTAGCCGATCGACAGGAAATTAAACATTAATTAAGAAAGAAAAGGCAGAAATTCACTAGTTTCAGCCTCCTTTTAAGTTTATTCAAGTTTAGTTGTGGGGCAGCAGCTCTGCAGGTGTGCTTTGACTGTAACTATGGTAACCGAGGGGGGAGGAGGGGGGGGGTTACACATTCTAAATTTGCATCCAACCACACTGTCAAAACTTTAATTCACAATTAACACAGCAGCCTCCATATTTCTGGACCAGGCAAGAGGCAGAGAGAGGCATGAACAGTTAAAACAACCCCCAAAAAACACCTCTAGATTGCAAACTGAATATTTTTGATTTGGGATAAAATGAGACAGGTGAGGATATGAGGTTATTTGGGGTTTTTTTGAAAGGCCAAATCGATTAATCGTGAAAGAAAACTACCACTGCACCTAAATGTAACCCTTTTAAGTCTCTATTTACTTTGGATAAATGCATCTTTTCATTTCTGTGACAATTTGAGAGATAAACTGAGACACGTGAGAACTTTATTTTGGGCTTTTAGGAAATGCCTAACTGATTTATCGTGAAAAAAATCAACAGATTAATCGATTATGAAAAAACTGTCAGAGTCACAGAAAATATGTTTAGGCCATAAAAGGTCATGAACAGCTGTCCAGAAGACTGTATCAGCTGCTACATTATAAATGAGCTGAAGATGTTTGAATGGTTTCAACCAGGCGGGGAGTTCCTGTCCTCTGAAATGAGGCCAACCAGGAAGTAACTTAGAGCTGCATTCTATCAAAAGGCCACCAGGGGGCGACCGTCTCTATACAAGTCAATGGAGAATTCACCAACTTCTCACTTGATTTCTAACCTCAGTAAACGTTTTCAAAATGTGTTTATGGTCTCAATCGCTAGTTTAAAGCCTTCTTCAATGCAGTATGATGTTCATTTGGGACATTTTGGCCTCCCTGATTTTATATGTGACGATAAAGCAGGGTATGCATTAGGGCGTGGCTACGTCCTGATTGACAGGTTGATTGACCAATGTCCTCAAGATCCAGCCCTCGCAACCATAGCAACCTCCCCGCTCCGCCCATGGCCCCGCCTCATGCCCATATAAGTAGAATCCGTGTTTTTTTTTTCCCAGCATGCACCTGAAATTTTCAAGATGGCGCTGCCTAGATTCGAAACTATTGGCTTCCGAGCAGCAGTCCACAAACCAATGGGTGACGTCACGGATGTTACGTCCATTTCTTTTATACGGTCTGTGGTTTCTACAGGAGAAATAATGTAGTATAGTGTAATGATTTCTTTACTGAGTCTTTGATTGAATACGTACTTTTCCAGCGACGCAGTGAGTTCCTTCAGTTTCTTCCTCTGACGAGCGATTGCACCGGAGCAGCTGTTTTGCAATTTGGTGACTTCCTCCAGCTTCTGCTTATAGAGACGATGAGTGTCCTGGAAGTCAAAATGAGATGCAATCAGTGCTCTGCCTCATTTTTTACCCAATACCTACCTTCCTTCCTTCCTTCCCTCCTTCCTTCTTTCTTTCTTTCCTCTGTCCTTCCTTCCTTCCTCCCTCCCTCCTTCTTTCTTTCCTTCCCATTACCTTCCTTCTTTCCTCTGTCCTTCCTTCCTTCCTTCCTCCCTCCCTCCTTCTTTCTTTCCTTCCCATTACCTTCCTTCTTTCCTCTGTCCTTCCCTCCTTCCTTCCTCCCTCCCTCCTTCTTTCTTTCCTTCTCATTACCTTCCTTCTTTCCTCTGTCCTTCCTTCCTTCTCTCTTTCTTTCCTCCCCATTACCTTCTGTCCTACCTTCCTTCTCTCCTCCCCATTACCCTCTGTCCTTCCTTCCTTCCTTCCTTCCTTCCTTCCTTCCTCCTTCTCTCTTTCTTTCCTCCCTCTTTACCTTCCTTACTCCCTCCGCCCTTCCTTCCTTCTCTCTTTCTTTCCTCCCTCTTTACCTTCCTTCCTCCCTCCTTCCCTTCCTTCCTCCCTCCTTTCCTTTCCTTTTTTCTTTCTTCCTTCCTTCCTTCCTTTACTCGAGGACAACAGGAGGGTTAAGGAACTCAAACACTTCACGGTCACACAGTCACGTCCTGCACCATCTGCGATTTCTGTGGTTGCCATGGTTACACGGCGAGCCACGATAACATTTTGGAAAAGTGTTGTTGTGTAAATAATAATAATAATTTATAGAGTAGATAACTTCTTCTTGCAATGAGACTCTTTTTAACCTTCTTATTGTTCCACATGGTTTCACCTGTGTCACTGAATGTTACACACACACACACACACACACACACACACACACACACACACACACACACACACACACACACACACAGAGGCTTATTGTCTGTTTCCACCGTGCATGTGACCTGAGCTGACAGCTGATCATGTGAGCTTAGTATGACATCCACAATTAGTGATGCTTGCAGTTTTGAGAGCTAAGTGCTTTTACTCAGGTGCTGAACACAAACCTGTACTTTAACATTTCCATTTTTTTTTATATTTAAAACTACTTTGTACTTGTCCTCCTTTGTATTTCCTGCTCTGTCCGATCCGTATCAAACGGCTCAGCTGTCCTGATAAAGCAGATCAGGTATCACAGCCTCCATGTCACAATCCAAATCTATTTTTAGTCCTTGTCATCGTAAAATTGGGAATTTAATGCAATCAATAATATTCATTTGGTGACTGTCACCTGCCATGTTCAAGCTACTGGACTCTGACGTCATGGAGCCACCGGACTATTCACATCATGTACAGAGTTAAAAACTACCAAACTGTGACCGAGGGTTGTTCCACATGAGGGGAAGGAAACATATCAGTGTTTAGAAAAGCAATTAGTGAGGATACATGTAAAAGTTAATCCAGTTAATCTGTGGAACAACAATACTGAAGAAATGAAAATATATAAGAACATTAAAATGAGTTTAAACTGATCTTTAAGGGAGGAACCAAACCAATACTTTTACTGTAATACTGCATACTACTACATCACTCATAATACTGCAGTACTTTAACTACATCAAGCTCATAATACTGCAGTACTTTAACTACATCAAGCTCATAATACTGCAGTACTTTTACTGTAATACTGCATACTACATCACTATAATACTACATACTACATCGCTCATTATACTGCATACTACATCACTCATAATACTGCAGTACTTTTACTGTTATACTGCATACTACATCACTCATAATACTGCAGTACTTTTACTGTAATACTGCATACTACATCACTATAATACTGCAGTACTTTTACTGTAATACTGCATACTACATCACTCATAATACTGCAGTACTTTTACTGTAATACTGCATACTACATCACTCATAATACTGCAGTACTTTTACTGTAATACTGCATACTACATCACTTATAATACTTTACATACTTTTACTTTAGTAGGAAACTTTTACTGGTAATGAAGTACTTTTACATTGCTGTCTTGGTACTTCCGACACTTCCCAAAAAACTCACTGAATATTTAAACCTTATTATGGCTACTTGATGACAACACCATATGGTCTGCATGTGTATTTCTATAAGACAGATTAATGGTTTAAGATAGTGGGGGAAACGTGCTGTACTACTTGGGACAACGTGGTAACCATATGGCTAATGTTAGCAGTACTTGCCGTCACTATTAACTTTATTCCACTTAATTATTTTTCTCTTGGCTGTAAAAAATATATTTCAGCTTCTAATAAAGCATCCCACTGTCGCCTGTGTGTCCCCGAGCACATTATTTACTCGTTTATTTAATTATCCCACCCGTATTCCAACAAACCCCGCCCCCCTCCACTTCTGATTGGTTCGTTCTGATCGGTTGGTTTAGGGATAAAGAACGTGACTGGTTAGCGTTCGAATCTAGAGCCAATCAGAAGCAAGAGGAAGGCGGGACATAGCAGAATGCGGGTGTGAAAAGAAGCTGACGGGTCCCCACCCACAACCGACTGATAACAGTAGGTTTACCCGGCTTGAGCGCTTCTTCTATCGGCCACGGTGACGTCTCAAACCACGCTGACAGTTTCAACTCACCAGAATCTGTTGGTAGTCCTTCTCTAAATCTTCCCATTCCCGGAAACATTCAGATACTCCCGCTGGACTGAACAACATTGTATTATTTTAATATTATTATTATTATTATTATTATTAAAGTCTGACACGACGAGAGAAGCTCCTCTAGAGTTGTGTAATGTTGAAGCAACAGCTGGTCCGCTTGCTGAATAAGATGCGCACGTAACTTCCGGTCACTGTCTTCACAATAAAAGCCCAGTGATGAGCGACATTATGAACATTTTTAATAGAAACCTTAAAATGTAGAAGTCGTTTTTAAGTGAGACAGTTTAGTCTTAAAACATGTCTGCCCTCAAGACTCACTTTTTTCAAATCTGCTTTTAATGTTTGATATATTTCTTTTGTTTTTTTATTTATTAAGATTTAAGATTAAGAAGCTTTATTTACAATGACATTTCGTTTGGCAGCAATCCTTGTAGCAGCTAAAATAAGTATAAATATAAATAAATATGTATTAAAATATATATCAACGTACCTAAAAATATGTATAAATATCAAGTAATAACAACAAGAACAATTTAAAGTGCACTATTGTCCACTGTGATGGCTGAAGTGTAACAATGCCATCAAAATCCTTTCATACAGAAGAAAAACAGCTTTTGAATAGCTGTCCACTGCAGTGACTGACTACTATATGTGAAATGGGTTAATTTCTATATTACTTGCTGTATTTTAATATAAGATAAAATAAGATGTATCTCTATTGATCCCCCTTGGGAGAAATTCAGAATTGACAATTGGCAATAAAATAATAAAATACTATATACAATAAACAATCTTTGAGCAAATAAATCTGCAATATCAATAAATCTGTATTCATATAGCGCCAAATCACAACAAAAGCAATCTCAAGGCACTTTACACACAGAGCAAGTCAAGACTTTTTAATTTAATTTAAAGAGACCCAACATTCCCACATGAACACTTGGCGACAGTGGCAAAGAAAAAACTACATAGTAAGGAAAGCATCAGTGTTTTTTTAGTGGGAGTGGGAGGTACTGGGAGCTTTGGTGGTGTTGTACAGTCTGATGGATATGAAAGAGACCCTGAAGCACTTTGAGGCACATAGCTGGATGAGTCTATGTAAAGTGTATTGGAAGTATGCTGTATAGTGATTATGTACTTTAAATTAAATTGATTGATTGATTGATTTAAATAATGTGGTTAAACTGCATTTTAATACTCTGCTTTGAATAGGAATTTGTGTCAAACATTGTTTTTTCCCACTAAATAGTTTAATAACTTTGTTAGGAATATATATATTGCCGATTTATTTACAAAGAGATTGTATATTGTATATTTTATTTTATTTATTTGATCACTTTCACCCTTACTTTGCTGCTTTTCTCCCCTCTGTACTGCTCTGTCAATTTAAATTTCTCCCAACCTGGATCAATAAATCTTATCTCATCTTATTCTGAAAACCATATCAACATCCGGTAAGTAAAGTCGGTGAACTTTATTTAAAAGCTGTCAACTGTCCACGAGTCACATCTCCACACGCGACCTGCTCATAAAACGTGTTAATTTGCTGCTACCCCATCCAATCAGATCTGTCTAATTTTGGTTTCTGCTTGAGCCAATCAGCACTATCACCTTTAAACAACCTCGGTATAGATGTTATAAATAAAACCCTGAATGCAGCCTGTCAGGCAACACTGACTCTCACGTGGAGCCACTTTTATTTTGGAAGGGCTTGGTTTAAAACTCCAAACTATAATTATGATCTTAATTAACTTACCATAACCATTTTATTTATATCAGTTCTGAGCTGGGAAGACACTCTGACTCCTGCAAGACAAAGCTCAGGGCATTAAATCTTCTTTATTTTGGCATGCCACCTGTATTTTTAGAGCTGATGTTATATAACTGTTCACATTTTAAACATTTAGAAACATAAATCATCTCTATCTCTATATTGTTAATACCTCTGGCAGAACTATGTGTGGACTGAATCCCAACTAATAATATTCAGGGAGTGGTAAAAAAAATAATAAAACAACCCATAATAACTTACCTGAATAGAGAGCAACAGAAATAGTAGCCTATGGCAACCAGTGAAGGAAAGTGCATTCACTAAAGTACTTAAGCACAACTTTTTTTTTTCTCTTAACCTCAGTGTCGTCCTCCCGGGTCAAATTGACCCCATCTGTTTTGACTGTTCCTTCTTTCCTTTCCTTGCTTCCTTCCTTCCTTCCTTCCCTCTTTCTTCCCTCCACCCTTCCTTCTTTCCTCTGTCCTTCTTTCCTCTCTTACTTTCTCCCTCCCTCCTTTCCTTCCTTCCTTCCCTCCCTCCTTCCTTCCTTCCTTCTTTTTTCTTTCCTCCCTCCCTCCCTCCCTTCCTTCCTTCCTTCCTCCCTACTTTCTCCCTTCTTTCCTTCCTTCCTTCCTTCTTCCCTCCTTTCCTTCTTTCTTCCTCCTTTCCTTCCTTCTTCCTCCCTTCCTTCCTTCCTCCCTCCCTCCCTCCCTCCCTCCTTTCCTTCCTTCTTCCTCCCTTCTTTCCTTTCTCCCTCCCTCCTTTCCATCCATCTTCCTCCCTTCCTTCCTTTTTTCTCCCTTCCTTCTTTTCCTTCCTTCTTCCTTTCTCCCTCCCTCCTTTCCTTCCTTCTTCCTCCCTTCCTCAGTCAGCACTGCAATAAACAATAACATACAAAATATCAACTACTTATCTTTCTCTGCAC
Source organism: Scomber japonicus (assembly GCF_027409825.1). Taxonomy (NCBI): domain Eukaryota; kingdom Metazoa; phylum Chordata; class Actinopteri; order Scombriformes; family Scombridae; genus Scomber; species Scomber japonicus. The sequence continues at coordinate 4,457,865 of NC_070590.1, read as the reverse complement.
ATTTTATTCACATCAAGTTAAAGTATCGACGAAGCTGTTTATTAAAAATAAGGTTCAGAGATATCAGTCACTTTAGCTCCTCTGATGTGAAGCTCCCAGTCAGACAGCTGCTCTAGAAACCCAGAGTTTGGCCTCATGTTGGGTTTACATTTTAGCAAGTACCTCCATGCCTCCTAAAAAACAAAAATCAAACCAATATATCACTGGAAATATACTCTTATGATCACCTCTAAAGCATGCATCTTGTTAGTTTAATCCTTAACCCTCCTGTTGTCCTCAGGTCAAGGAAGGAAGGAAGGAAGGAAGGGACGAAGGAAGGAACGAAGGACAGAAGGAAGGAAGGAAGGAAGGAAGAATTGAGGGAGGAAGGAAGGAAGGTAGGTAGGAGGGAGAAAGGAAAAGAGGAAGAAGGACAGAGGAAAGAAGGAAGAGAGAAAGGTAGAGGGGAGGAAAGAAGGAGGAAAGGAAAGAAGGAAGGAAGGAAGGAAGGAAGGAAGGAATCATACATAATGAACACTTGCCTCCAGTGTGTATTTGAGATGAAACATGAGAAACGCTATGGTCACAGCGCTGCAGCGGCTTCTTCCCTGCCTGGAAACGATCAGCACACGAGAGCCCTTCTTGATGTACGAACCTGAAAAAAACACAACAAAAGAAGGAAGGAGGAAGGAAGGAAGGAAGGGAGGAAAGACAGAAGGAAGGAAGGAAAGACAAAAGGAAGGAAGGACGGAAGGAAGGAAGGAAGGGAGGAAAGAAGGAAGGGAGGAAGAAGGAAGGAAAGGAGGGAGGGAGGGAGAAAGGAAAAGAGGAAGGAAGGAAAGAAGGACAGAGGAGAGAAGGAAGGGTGGAGGAAAGAAAGAGAGAGGGAAGGAAGGAAGGAAGGAAGGAAGGAAGGAAGGAACAGTCAAAACAGACGGGTCAATTTGACCCGGGAGGAGATTTTTCATTAAGTGCAAAATCTTGATGCATAAAGTTCATGGTGTTAGCAGCTTTTAAACATTTATGAAGATTTCAAAAACCTATTAAGTGCAACATGAGAAGAACTTACCAATAAAACTACAAATCTTTTCAAAACTTGAGTATAAATCAGACGAGCATGAATCAGCTACAGGGATGTTCAGGATGCTCTGGTTCACTTTTAAAGACCTGGATGTAAAAGAATCAAATCCAAATTAATCAACATATCAAATGTGATACAGATTTAGTCAAGGAAGGAAGGGAGGGAGGAAGGAAGGACGGAAGGAGGGAAAGAAAGGTGGGAGGAAGGAAGAAGGGAAGGAAAGGAAGGAAGGAAGAGAGGGAGGGAGAAAGGAAAGGAGGGAGGAAGAAGGAAGGAAAGGAAGGAAGGAAGGACGGACGGAGGAAAGAAGGAAGGAGGGAGGAAGGAAGGACAGAAGGAAGGAAGAAATGGAGATGGAGGAAGGAAAGAAGGAAGGAGGAAGGAAGGGAAGGAAGGAAGGAAGGGAGGGAGGAAGGATGGAAAGAGGGAAGGAAAGGAGGGAGGAAGGAAGGATAGAAGGAAAGAAGAAATGGGGATGGAGTAAGGTAAGAAGGAGCGGGGGAGGAAGGAAGGACAGAAGGAAAGAAGAAATGGGGATGGAGGAAGGAAAGAAGGAAGGGAGGAAAGAGGGAAGGAGGTAGGGAGGACTTACTCCAGAGTGTTACTCTCAGAGATGCTGATGACGGCGCTGACTTTCAGATCTCTGCTGATACTCGAGTCCATGGCTTGTTTCTGGTCGCCCATGTACAGCAGCCCGGCGATGATCTCCACGGGATACGTCTGGAGGTTCTCCAGCTCCTGAGATAGAAATATATTACACTTGACTTATGGGGGGGGGGGGGGGGGATATTTAAATTTTGACCCGGGAGAGCAGGTATTAATTAAAAAATGAGGTATAAACTAATCTGATCAGATGATGTGTGCCAGATGTTTACCATGATGAAAAAATGAGGTATAATTTAATTTAAAGTTGACCATAATTTCCAAATATACATGTAACAAAAGGGAGGAAGGAAGAAGGAAGGAAAGGAGAGAAGGAAGGAAAGGAGGAAGGGAGGTAGGAAAGGAAAGAAGGAAGGGAGGAAGGAGAGAAGGAAGGAAAGGAGGAAGGAAGGTAGGAAAGGAAGAAGGAAGGAAAGGAGGGAGGCAGGGAGGAAGGGAGGAAAGGAAAGACGGAAGGAAAGGAGGGAGGGGGAAGGAAGGAAAGGAGGGAGGAGGGGAGGAAAGGAAAGAAGGAAGGGAGTAAGGAAGAAGGAAGGAAAGGAGGAAGGAAGGAAGGAATGAAGGAAGGAGAGAAGGAAAGAAAGGAGGGAATGAGGAAGGAAGGAAGGAAGGAAGGAAGGAAGGAAGGAGGGAGGGAGGGAGGAAGGAAGGAAGGAAGGAAGGAAGGAAGGAAGGAAAAAAGGGGGATGAAGGGAGGAAAGGAGGAAAGGAGGAAAGAGAGAGGAAGGAAAGAAAGAGAGAAGGAGGGAGGGAAGAAGGACAGAAGGAAGGAAGGAAGGAAGGGAGGAAAGAAGAAAGTCAAAATAGATGTTTACCATGATGTTGTAGATGTGTGCCAGATGTTTACCATGATGTTGTAGATGTGTGCCAGATGTTTACCATGATGTTGTAGACGTATGTGTGCCAGATGTTTACCATGATGTTGTAGATGTGTGTGTGCCAGATGTTTACCATGATGTTGTAGATGTGTGTGTGCCAGATGTTTACCATGATGTTGTAGATGTGTGTGTGCCAGATGTTTACCATGATGTTGTAGATGTGTGTGTGCCAGATGTTTACCATGATGTTGTAGATGTGTGTGTGCCAGATGTTTACCATGATGTTGTAGATGTGTGTGAGCCAGATGTTTACCATGATGTTGTAGATGTGAGCCAGATGTTTACCATGATGTTGTAGATGTGTGTGAGCCAGATGTTTACCATGATGTTGTAGATGTGTGTGAGCCAGATGTTTACCATGATGTTGTAGATGTGTGCCAGATGTTTACCATGATGTTGTAGATGTGTGTGTGCCAGATGTTTACCATGATGTTGTAGATGTGTGTGTGCCAGATGTTTACCATGATGTTGTAGATGTGTGTGTTCCAGATGTTTACCATGATGTTGTAGATGTGCGCCAGATGTTTACCATGATGTTGTAGATGTGTGTGCCAGATGTTTACCATGATGTTGTAGATGTGTGCCAGATGTTTACCATGATGTTGTAGATGTGTGTGTGCCAGATGTTTACCATGATGTTGTAGATGTATGTGTGCCAGATGTTTACCATGATGTTGTAGATGTGTGCCAGATGTTTACCATGATGTTGTAGATGTGTGTGTGCCAGATGTTTGCCATGATGTTGTAGATGTGTGTGTGCCAGATGTTTACCATGATGTTGTCGATGTGTGTGAGCCAGATGTTTACCATGACGTTGTAGATGTGTGTGTGCCAGATGTTTGCCATGATGTTGTAGATGTGTGTGTGCCAGATGTTTACCATGATGTTGTAGATGTGTGTGAGCCAGATGTTTACCATGATGTTGTAGATGTGTGCCAGATGTTTACCATGATGTTGTAGATGTGTGTGAGCCAGATGTTTACCATGATGTTGTAGATGTGTGTGTGCCAGATGTTTACCATGATGTTGTAGATGTGTGTGTGCCAGATGTTTACCATGATGTTGTAGATGTGTGTGTGCCAGATGTTTACCATGATGTTGTAGATGTGTGCCAGATGTTTACCATGATGTTGTAGATGTGTGTGAGCCAGATGTTTACCATGATGTTGTAGATGTGTGTGTGCCAGATGTTTACCATGATGTTGTAGATGTGTGTGAGCCAGATGTTTACCATGATGTTGTAGATGTGTGCCAGATGTTTACCATGATGTTGTAGATGTGTGCCAGATGTTTACCATGATGTTGTAGATGTGTGCCAGATGTTTACCATGATGTTGTAGATGTGTGCCAGATGTTTACCATGATGTTGTAGATGTGAGCCAGATGTTTACCATGATGTTGTAGATGTGTGTGTGCCAGATGTTTACCATGATGTTGTAGATGTGTGCCAGATGTTTACCATGATGTTGTAGATGTGTGCCAGATGTTTACCATGATGTTGTAGATGTGTGTCAGATGTTTACCATGATGTTGTAGATGTGTGTGAGCCAGATGTTTACCATGATGTTGTAGATGTGTGCCAGATGTTTACCATGATGTTGTAGATGTGTGCCAGATGTTTACCATGATGTTGTAGAGGATCTTCTCCGTCCTTAGGAACGGGTAGAGAGCTGAGAACCTCTGGAAGCCTCCCTTCACTATGTGGACCGGATACAGGCTGACTTTCGACAGAGCCCGAGCACACTGGACCGCTCTGCCTGCAATCACAGCCAGACACAAACCAGGAAGTATCACCTGACACAGTGAAAACATACTAGTGGGAATATACTGCCTATAAGATATACCTGCCTCCAGTCAGCTATAGAATAGATTTTAAAGTTCTGCTACTGGTCTACAAATCACTGAATGGTTTAGGTCCAGAATACATGAATGACATGTTAGTAGAATATAAACCCAGTAGAGCTCTGAGATCTACTGACTCAGGTCAGATAGTTGAGCCCAGAGTTCAAACTAAACATGGTGAAGCAGCTTTTACACAACTGGAACAAACTACCAGCAGAACTGAAATCATTTTTAAATCCAGGTTAAAAACATTTCTCTTCTCCTGTGCCTACGATTGAGCTCTTTTAAAGCACTTTACATTTTAATCTTTCATTTGCAATCTATGTCCTTTTAATGATTTTAAAGCTAATTTATAATTTTATGCTGCAATCTTATATTTAATGCTCAATTCTAGCATTTTATGTATTTCTTTCTATTTTACTGGACTTTGTTTTTATTATGGGGTGGGGGTGGGGGGTTAATTGTATGTTTTAATGTTTCTGTTTTATGTAAAGCACATTAAGTTGCCATTCAACTCCCTCCCTCCCTACTTTCCTTCCTTCTTCCCTCCTTCCTTCATTTCTCCCTCCTACCTTCCTTCCTTCCTTTCCTTCCTCCCTCCTCTCCTACCTTCCTTCCTTCCTCCCTTCTCTCCTTCCTTCCTCCCTTCTCTCCTTCCTTCCTTCTTCCCTCCTTCCTCCCTCCTCTCCTTTCCTTCCTCCATCCTTTCTCCCTCCCTCCCCCCCTCCCTCCTATCTTCCTTCCTTCCTTTCCTTCCTCCCATCCTCTTTTCCTTTCTCTCTCCCTCTTTTTAACTTGACTTGACTGTGAACAAACTGTTCACCACAGACAGTCTCCAAATATTTCCAAGTGTTTAGTGACTGAAGGAAGATCCTTATCGTGTGTTTAGTAGACAGAACAACGTGTTTATGAGTTTAACTGTCAGCTTACTTTGCTCCTGTGAACAGCTGGTGTTGCTGTCATAGATGACTACATGCTGCATGCTGTCCACCTCCACCACCTCCGGCAGGAAGAATGAGCCTTTTGAATCCTGGAAAGAGTCACACACACAGAAAGAGCTGATGTTTGAACACACACACACACACACACACACACACACACACACACACACACACACACACACATAATCCTAGAAACTAAAGGAACAATGAAACTAAGCTGTAGTTTTATGCTTGTCTTTCACTTCCTTTGTTTAGATCCACATTAGGGACTTTAACGACTGCAGACACTGTAATGACAATAGTTTATCTTCCTGTGGTCCATATAAGAGTGTTGTAAAAGTGCAATTACCCATCAGTCTAAGTCAGTTGGGACAAACAGAGATAAATCACAATAAAGTGAAAACCAATGAGTTTCTTACCGTTTTAGCATGTTTAGCTGTTATGATGTGGCTCACTTTGTAATCTTGAGTTTCACGAGCATCTAGAACAGAAAGACACAAGTAAGTTACAGCTTTCCATAAATAAACAGGATTAAATCTAACAAATATGATATATGAAACAAACTCATGCACTCTGAGTGTACTGTTCTCCCTGTGCGTTATGTGCTTCGTGTACGTTATCACAGTTTAACAGTCAGCCGAACTCGGGTATCACACTTGAGCCAGGTTCAGAGCGTCTTGCTCCCTTTATTTCCTTATTTTTAGTTGAAATACCACGTGTGAAACTGTAAATAAAAGACAATACAAAACCTTAGCGACACGCTGTAAAGAAAACTAATAAACAGTAATAATATTTAAAGAACAGCTAAAAAACGACACGGCACAAATGAGCCGTTTACCTTAACAGTAGGCTGATACACATTGTTGCTAAGCAACGCTCACTTTACATCCGCTCTCAAATTACTTTTAACACTTCTTGTATGACTTCTTAGCTAATAAACATCACACATTACAATACTAAACTTATCATTACATATTATATATTACTTCAAATATCAAATTAACAAACTTACAGATATTGCTTTCGTGAGTATGAGAAAAGACGATTCAGAGTGACCTGCCGTCTTGCTTACTGCTGGTTGCTACGTTACTGCAAGTAGCTATAAACCGTTATGTAGCCTTCAAAATAAAATTCCAGATCGCTATACAACTATAACTGAGCGTGTGTGTGTGTGTGTGTGTGTGTGTGTGTGTGTGTGTGTGTGTGTGTGTGTGTGTGTTTCTTATGCAGAATTTCTTACCATAAATTGAATCTTACATTCATTAAATCAAGTAATTCAAGTACCTTAAATCATAAAAATTATTCTGAGAGCAGAACACTGATCATCTCTTACCAACCAAACAGAGGAAGTTGATCTCTGCCAGTCTGGACACACGGCTGCTCTGGTTGAGCAGATTATAAAGCTCCTGTGGCTCAAACATCATGATCGCAGCCATAGCAGGAAAACAACAACAACAACAACAAAACAAGCAGCTACAAACACGTATCAAAAGTTACTGAATATTAAAATTAGCTTAACCTGCAGAAACTAAAAAACATGTTGTATGAGCTTGTTTCCAAAGAGCACAGTTGGTGTTTGTATGCTTGTTCTGTTGCTAAGCAACAACAATGTGCTCCCTCATTGGTGGGTTGGTGATGATGATGTTGAGCCTTAAAGTCACAAACATTCATTTCTTGACCGGTTTAACCCTCCTGTTGTCCTGGAAGGAAGGAAGGAAGGAAGAGGGAAGGGAGGGAGGGAGGGAGGGGGGAAGGAAGGAAGGAAGGAAAGGAGGAGAGAAGGAAGGGAGGGAGGACAGGAGTAAGGATGAAAAGAGGAAGGAATTAAGGAAGGAAGGAAGGAAGGAAAGAAGGAAAGGAGTTAGGACGAAAAGAGGAAGGAATTAGAGAAGGGAGGAAGGAAAGGAGGAAGGAAGGGGGAAGGAAGGACGGAGGGAGGGAAAGAGGAAGGAAGTAAGGAGAGAAGGAAGGGAGGAAGGGAAGGAAGTAAGACAAACAAACAAACAAACAAACAATCAAAACAGATGGGGTCAATTTGACCCGGGAGGACGACACGAAGGTTAAATGATTGAATGGTGTATTTGTGTTGATGCAAACAGTTCATTGGAATAAGAGGCACACACATGTTGGTGATAAGGTTTATTTTGAAGTAACAAACATTTGAATCTTTTGTCCTTGCCATGTGCAGTTCCAGAGGGGAGGGCCTGGGGGGCACAGGAGGACTGGCCATCCTGCCTTCGTGGAAATGAAAATCCTAGTGTTACTCCAGTGGTAGTCACTGAGCAAGGCAGGATAGTTTGTGTGTATATTGAGTTGTTGATCTGTGTGTATCAACTGAGGAAATCATGTTGTACTCACCTCTTTCTTGGTTGTCTCTTCAGCAGGCAAAAGGGTGAAATTCTTCTTCTTCTTCTGTTTAATGGCGGTTGGCAAACAACGAATTGGTGCATTACCGCCACCTACTGGAATGGAGTGTGGATCAAAGTGGCTATAACACCCTCCACAAAATAACTAAATTCTAAAAGAATAAATAAATTAATAATTAATTTTAAAAAAAAAACAGAACTTATATCCTCCCCATTAAGCCACTCACTCTAAGAAACTCTAACATTAATTGCCAACACCTACACACCTACTTCCAGCGTGTTCCTGTAACATGGTTCTGAGGTCATACTGGATCTTATTGTTAGTAAGCTTTCTAATCCACCTCTGTCTTTCGGCTTCATACACCCAACAATGCTCTACAATACTGTTTCAGCTTGACCACATTTCTCACATTCACCCGTGTTATGTTTCCCTATTTTAGCTAGTGTACCATTAAGTGCAGTGCATTACTCCTAGATAGGGGGGGGGGTCCTTTAGTGTGTAGGATGTAGTATGTAGTATAGAAGTATGTAGTATGTAGTAGAGAAGTATGTAGTAGAGAAATATGTAGTATGTGGTTTCGAACACAGCCATGGACATTTCCTAATACTAAAAAGTAAAAATTTGAAGTGCAAAAAAGATAAACTACAAAATATAAATAAAAACTACTATACACATGTGTGTGTGTGTGTGTGTGTGTGTGTGTGTGTGTGTGTGTGTGTGTGTGTGTGTGTAGGAATTAGCTGCAACAGTAACAGTGCAAAAAAAGAACAGTCGGTGAATAGCAGCAATTCAGTTCATATTGTACGTAGTGATGTAATAATAATAGTAATAGTGCAGGGGGGGGGGCAGAAAGGAGGGGGGAGGGGTATTTGTTGATATTCATGATTAAACCACACTTTGATGACCTTCTGACTTTTCCACCAGCATCTAAATTGAACCCAAAATGTCACCCGAAGGACAGATTGCAATGATATGTACTGAGAACATACGTCTGAGAGGATGAACCACTTTCTCTTCTCCTGACCATACAAAGTGAACATTCAGACACACACACTTTTGTCCTGCTTTTCTACAGTCGCTTTTTGAGAACAACATGTACTCAGTCCCAGCAGAGCCGAGCTGAATGAAGGACTGTTTGCTCCGTCCTGCCTAGTGTCGCAAATCATGCTGTTTGACTCGGAGGAAAACAAAGCTTGAGACCAAAGATGAAGGCAGAGAAGGAGTCTCCTTCAAAAGACAGAATTATTTCAAAGATATTATTATTGCTCGTCGGTCTTGGTTTCTTCAATACAGGTATGTACCGTTTTCTACTTTTGAACTTGCTTCACAGTTGTTTAGGACTTTGAATAGTTTTGTCTAATATTGGGCTGATGTTTCTCTTGCATGTATGTCAACTGTCGGCTTGGATTAAAGGTTAAGATTTGCAGGATATCAAATAAATTACTACCGATTCATCTTTTTTTTTTCAATATGAGGGAATCACATGTTCATAAATTGCAAATATGATTTAGAAAATAACCCATTGCTTCTTATTTTAATGTTGCTTATAATCAAAGGGTCCTCCCAGTATATAATGGAAACCATAAACCTTTATAATCTAAAGTATAATCTATGGTAAATGAAACATCTGTGTAGTATTTGTGTGTTTACAGCTGAAGAAGAGGCAACTGCAAGGTGATTCTAAATTTGCAATACTCAAATACAAATATAACATACAGGGTTTGGCACAAAATGATATGACGATGCATTTGTGGTAACTGTTGCAGTGTGTTGCACAATATTGCAGAAATGGACAATTCCGTCACTGGACAGTACAGACATCACAAAGCTAGTGTTTGTTCTTGGGGTTATTGGATTGCATTAGATTGTGAGGCTGCTTATACAGTCTTGTGTCAACCCCCCTGTAAGTAATACAGTAATTGTGCCCACTGGCTGTACCAGAACCAGTGTTTTCAGATGTTATTTTCAGCTGTGGCTGAGAGCTGTCATCACTGTCCTGCTATTGTTGTGTTTAGCAGCAGAGTCACTGAGCTGCTCTGTTTCTGCAAAGCTAGCATGGCATCTGGATTGCTCCCAGTGCTCTTTTCATGAACTGCCAAGAAGGAAATTTGAACAAACAATCCCCACTTTTGTTGGTTCATGTTGGCCCATCCCAAGGACTGACAGCTGTTACCATGGTAATGTGGATCTGCCATGCAAACTGGGCCCAGTATACTGCAGTGGTGAGGGTTGATGCCCACACTAGCCTTCAGCTAACTACTGTGTCACTCACTGTGGTTGAAAAAAACAAGAACGTTGACACGCACACAGAACAGTGAGGACTATTTACATGATGCCTGTGTGCATGACCTGCTACTAATAATTGTTCACAAAGCTATGCCAAGTATCCCCACAAAATGCATTCATAATGGATGATTTCACAATGCATGCCATGTGTGAAATGGCGATGTTGAGTGCCAAAAGACAACAAACACACTGCGCCGCCCATGATGAAAAATATGATCACAATCTAACTACTAACCATAAACCACTGCAATACCTTTAAAGACTGTGTAAAGTGAATTCAGACATTTTCTTCTAAACACATTAAATAGGTCATAAATGTATTTCTAAAAAAGGTGTAAAAAGCATTTCAACCATTTAGATTTGAATTGTGGAGCTAGGCTTCACAAACTGTGTTTCAAGATTTCTGTGTTCAGGATTTAGTGATTAGCATAAACCCGCCCCTGCTGCTGTAGAGGTAGAAATACATTCAGCACAAACTACTTCTACTACAGTCTACAGTTAGCCAGTTAGCTGAGTTAGCCACCGAGCTAGCAGCTGAAAGCTCTCAGATGTAGCGTTCATGTTTCTGGTAGAGGTGGTGACTTTGATTGACAGGTGACACTTGGTAGGGGCGGGGCTTCAGCGTTTGGGAGCAGAGAAAGAGGCTGATTTTTACACAACTTTGAAGCCTAATTTCATATATTTGACGATTTTTTTAATCAAATTTGGCAGGGTGGTTAACAACACACTCTTCTGTGGTATGTCAAACTCAGAACACATATTTATTCTTATTTTACACTGACTTTAAGGCTCTGAAGAGTAAGCTTTCTTTACATGCACAACAATTGTGACAGCTAGTCAACCCTGATTAACACATAATGCAGTTAATGTAAATTTTGTTTTTCATTGACACAATTTAGAACTCAGGTTAATTCAGATATCAAGATCCAAAAGACTGGCTCATGTAGCCTATCTGAAAGGTAGCATATGACTGGTGTAACAGGTAGCATTAAATCAAGTCTAAGGCTGGGTGATATAGAGATGCAGCAGGTGTGCTCTGCCATTACAATAAGGTCTACTTGTAAAAGTGCTGTATTGGACTTGTGTAAAAAGAAGGAGAAAACTGCAAGAACCTTTCCTCTGTGTTTCTCTGCAGGTGGGGTGCTGGCAGTGAATATGACTATCCCCAACACTCTTATTAGAGGTACAGTAGGAGGGGAGGCCCTTCTGTCTGTCCGCTACGTGAGCCTCAGCCCTGACCTGCCAGTCATCAAGTGGCAGCTCCAGAGAGAAAAGTCCGTCACTGTTGTCCAGTCAATTGGAACAGATATTATTGGGACCCTGAGGCCTGAGTATCGTGACCGCATCCTGGTTTTTGAGAATGGGACACTGCTTCTCCACAATCTCAGACTCTCCGATGAAGGGGCTTATGATGTAGAGATCTCCATCACAGATGATATCTTTACAGGAGAGGGCAACATCGAACTCACCGTGGATGGTAGGAGGACAAGTTTTCTATTGTATGATTCTCAAATTAATATGAGTGTAAAATCTCAACTCTTTCTCTTTAACCCTCCTGTTGTCCTGGAAGGAAGGAAGGGAGGGAGGGAGGGAGGAAGAAGGAAGGCAGGAAGGAAGGAAAGGAGTCTTCCTTCCATCTGTCCTTACTCCCTTTCTTCCATCTGTCCTTCTTCCCTACATTCCTTTTTTCCTTTCTTTGTTCCTTCCATCTGTCCTTCTGTCTTTCCTTCCTTCCTTCCTTCCTTCCTTCCTTCCTTCCATCTTTTTAATGATCTGGCCCACATGAGATTAAATTGGTCTGTATTTGGCCCTTGAATGAAAATGAGTTTGACACCTCTGGAGTAGAGCAATGAGGTTATCAGACTCAGGCCAGTGGTGTTACTGTTGATGGAGTATGTGTCAGTTCTTTCGTCATTATATGCATATGCAGAAGTATGTCTTTCAAGAAGAAGTGATCTGAGACGTCAGATGATGTTTTAATTCAACATGTTTTTTGTTTTTTTAAAGTATATTTTTGGGGCTCTTTGCCTTTCATGTAGGTTAGTAGAGAGAGAGACAGGAAATGGGAGGCAGAGAATAGAATAGGACCACGTTGTCCGTCCAGTATGGGATTTGAACCGAGGGCGCCTGTAGTGAGGACTATAGTCTCAACAAATGGGGCGGGTGCTCTACCCACTGAGCTAAACATTACCATCAATTCATCATGTTTGAAACATCAGAATGATTATATGTAAAGTGTTATATTTGTAGGCCTAACATGTTATTTAGCATACATTAAACATTCATTTTCATACAATAATTGGGGTTTAGGAGGGTGAGTGTGAGCAAACATTTTCAATATGATACATTTTAGTTTTGTGACTGGTAGTTTATATTCCTTTTTTAAAAACTCAATTCAGACCTGGGTAATGAAGTTTTTTTTCACCATGTTGTCTGTGTTTATATAGCCTGCATGAAACAACATAGTAAGAAAGAATGGGATGCAGTGTCTAAGATGTATGGATGTTTGTAGTCCATCTTCAGATCATTGTAGTTTCAGCACAGCAGATCCACATCAATAACATCAGCTGTTGCATAATTACATAGCTGGTTCACTTGTTTTTTCCTAAGTTCTTATGAATTCTCCTTCCGAACTTTCCTTGATGTTTTCTATCGAGGTCAAGGAAAACATCATAGCAAATACTTTTGAACCGCAGCGTGGGATTATAGTTGAGAATACCTCCTGATATGTTGCAGCTTAGTCTTTCATGAAATAGTGGAACAATGACATCAACCCCACCAACACAGAAGGCTGTGAGAAGGTCACCTGTGTCCTGAAAAAGAGTAGGAGGAAGCAACAACGTTCCTTTGCTTCCTACGTCATGACTGAAAATGCAATCCCCTGCCAAGTGACACTGTAAAAGCAGCATCAGATAAAAGGAGGGAGGGAGGAAACACAAAGGAAATACGATTAATTTTACAAACATCTTCCTATTTGTGAAATGTCTTTTCTGCTATTGTTCTGAATGTTAACTGTTCTTTTAACCCTCCTGTTGTCCTCGAGTCAAGGGAGGGAGGGAGGGAGGGAGGGAGGAAGGAAAGGAGGGTGGAAGGAAGGGAGGAAGAAGAAAGGAAAGGAGGGAGGAAGGAAGGGAGGAAGAAGGAAGGAAAGGAGGGAGGGAGGAAGAAAGGAAGAGAGGAAGAAGGAAAGGAGGGAGGGAGGAAGAAAGGAAGAGAGGAAGGAAAGGAGGGAGGGAAGAAGTAAGGAAAGGAGGGAGGAAGGAAGGAAAGGAGGGAAGGAAGAAGGGAGGGAGGAAGGAAGGAAAGAAGGAAGAAAGAAAGAGAGAAGGAGGGAGGGAGCAAGGAAGGAGGGGAGGAAGAAGGAAGGAAAGGAGGGACGGAGGAAGAAGAAAGGAAAGGAGGGAGGGAGGAAGGAAGGAAAGGAGGGAGGAAGGAAGGGAAGAAGGAAGAAAGAAAGAGAGAAGGAGGGAGGGAGGAAGGAAGGAAAGGAGGGAGGAAGGAAGGGAAGAAGGAAGAAAGAAAGAGAGAAGGAGGGAGGGAACAAGGAAGGAAGGGAGGAAGAAGGAAGGAAAGGAGGGAGGGAGGAAGAAGAAAGGAAAGGATGGAGAAAGGAAGAAGGGAGAGAGGAAAGAAGGAAGGATGGAGGGAGGGCGAAAGGAAAAGAGGAAGGAAGAGAGAGGGAGAGAGGTAAGAAGGAACAGTCAAAACATTCTGGGTCAATTTGACCCGGGAGGAACATGTAAAAGTGTTACATGTTAAACATGTATTCGTATTTATTGTATTTACTGTCTTTAAATCTACCATCCACAGAGCTGATATCCAGGCCTTACATCGACATGGAGTCTACATCGGTGCTCGAGCTCAGCGAAAACGTCGTCCTCAACTGCTCTCATGACAATGGAACCAGGACCACATACAAGTGGCTCAAAGGGGGAAAACCACTGACCAATGTGACAAGGTTCGTTTTGTCACCTGACCAGAAGTTCTTGACCATCACGCGAGTTTTGATGGCAGACGATGACATCTACAGCTGCTCAGTGGAGAATCCTGTGAGCAACATAACGAGCCTGCCCATCAGGCTGACTGTCTACAGTAAGTCATTCTGTCTGACGGTTGCCGTGCCAACAACGCTGCTATTCATAGAACAATGCTGCTAGTATGGCTAAAATAATACTTTAAGTCTAGTTGATTTAGTTTAAGTTCAAGAGCAGGATCACATTTTATAACCTTTGTGACCCTTGACCCCGTCTGTCCTTCCTCCCTCACTCATTCTCTCTTTCTGTCCTTCCTCCCTTCCTTCTTTCCTTCCTCCTTCCTCCTTTCCTCTCTCCCTCTTTCTCTCTTTCTTTCCTCCCCCTACCTTCCTTCTTTCCTTCCTTCCTCCCTTCCTCTTTTCCTTTCTCCCTCCCTCCTTCCTTCCTTCCTTCCTTTCCTTCTTCCCTTCCTTCTTTCCTCTCTCCCTCCTACCTTCCTTCCTCCGCCCTTCCTTCATTCCTCTCTCCCTCCTACCTTCCTTCCTCCGCCTTCCTTCATTCCTCCCTTCCTTCTTTCCTTTCCTTTCCTCCCTTCTATCCTCCCTCCTTTCTTTCCTTTCTTCCTTCCCTTCTTTCCTTCCTTCTTCCTCCCTTCCTTCCTTCCTTCTTCCTTGACTCGAGGACAAGAGGAGGGTTAAACAATTGTCTTCCTGTCATAAACACCTCCCTCCCTTGCAACATTAAGTGATAGGCTATCCCTAAAAATGGATCCAACTGGAGATGAAACACAAGCAGCCAATCTGTTAATTCCCAACTAGAATTAACAGTTTGAAATACTGTAAAACCATTTCTGTATGTTCCCTTGTAGTGACAAAATCTTCCGTTGACACTTCTACAGGATGTAACACGTCTGCCAGAGTAAATATTACTTCCTGTTCCAATGGTTACTTGTTCGTACTAGCTCTCATGTGACCCAACTTAATCCATGTGGTGATGTTTAGCTCAGTGGGTAGAGCACCCACCTCATGTGGCTACAGTCCTGGCTGCAGGTGACCCTGGTTCAAATCCCACACTGGGCAGTCCTGTCCTGTGTTATCATTGCCCCCCTCTCTGTCTCTCTTTTTCCTCTCTCTCTACTAACCTGTACAATTAAGGCAAAAATCCCCCAAAATATACTTAACCCAAATCTTCCATTAGCAGGATAGACTAATGGAGCACGCATATAATCTTAAAATTAAATAGATGCAAGATAATTTGATTAAGCACATAAAGCCAAATAATAATTAATCTGAACTAAATTTAAGATAAATGGGAATATTTACAATATTTTAAATAATTGCAATTAGAAAACTAAATAGGTGGCAAATACTAATGTACTACATGGCTCTCTGTTATGCTCACTGACCGTAATGTGCCATGATCCTAGGAAGAAGTTCCCTCTATATCATCCTTTCCACTGGAGGCATCTTCCTCCTGATCACCTTGGTAACAATATGTGCCTGCTGGACGCCTTCAAAAGAGTAAGACTTCTATTAAGCTTTTAAATTAGTCCTAATAAACATGTTATGCATAAATACACTGTTTTTCCCTTCTATGTTAGGTCAAGACCTCCAACTACAAAGCTTCTCTCCACTGACCACTCTCTTCGGTCACCAATCATTCACACAGGTATAGAAAAGTTGCATGTGTTATAGTCCAATGCAAAAAATGTGAAAATATGTGTGTGAATAGCAGTCTGGTGTTTTTGTGCTTTGCCACAGATGATGCTTTTCCAAAATTGACACAGCATAATGGAAAGACTGCAGTAACGTCACTGTATATCCTGCAGCAAAAGGTATCTTCACCTCTTCACCACTGTGATTTCAATCAATCAATCAGTCTTTATTTGAATAGCGCCAAATCACAACAGAGTAATCTCAAGGCACTTTACACATAGAGCAGGTTCTAAACCGAACTCTTCAGGTTTTAACTTTAAAGAGACCCAACATTCCCACATGAGCAACAGTGGCAAGAAAAAACTCCCTTTTAACAGGAAGAACCCTCAGAACCAGACTCAGTGGGAGAACATCTGCCTCGACCGGTTGGGAGAGAGAGGAGAGAAAGGAAGGATAGAGGAGAGAGAAGCACAATGAAAGTCAACAATGAAGCTAGAAGGTCCGGGACTGGAATCTGTCGTCCGGACGTCTACAGGCCCAGATTACCTGTGAGACAAGAAAGCACAGACAACTCCGGGGAAGAAGTTTAGTTTATTGAATGCAATTAATAGTACATGAATGTTAATGGATATAGATGGATGGATAGAGAGAGAGAGGGAGGAGGAGAGAGGAGCTCAGTGCATCATGGGAGTCCCCCGGGCTCAATAGATTATATGAGTCTGAAGCTATGCTAGCACCCCCTGGAGGCTACAATGTTCATTACAGCCCACAATGCAGAACAGCTGGATGAAACAAACCTGGTCACCTCCAACAACATGCAGCTTGCTGATTACACCCAGCAGTGTCCTGAGAATTTAGGACCTGTGGTGCTAATTGTTAGACTTACTACAATATGAATGCATGGAACTGTTAACATGTGGATTTGGACTGAAGTTGTACTGTTTTGCAGGATCCTTCCATGGATGACTCATCCAGCAACAGCATCGGATCTATTTCTGAACTGGACATGCCTCCATGCTACACCAGTTCCAACCACTACACTGACTCTATTACCCAGTCTACTGGCTCCCCTGCCCGCCTCTCCCACAAGTATACCTAAAATCCTGTCCACTCCATAGTAAAGCAAGCTGGAGATCAGACCCATCTATTGTATACGACTCCTGACTCTTGGATGGCAACTTCCTGCATCTCAGCCCACAGTTTGGGAATGATCTCAAAAACCAGTGTCTAGGTTTTTACAGTAATGTCAGTACTGCAGGTTAATATGTTTTCATTAAAGTAAACAGTTGAGTAATTCAAATATGAGTGGACTATAGAAAATATAGATGCAGTGTGACAGACATGTTTTTAAATGGATTTGAAGTCTGGATTTGGGTTTACTACTTACCACTGTTGTTTTTTGTGGAACTACAGAATCTCAAATTTGGGAAATGGCAGGGACCCTGCATGAACCTGAAGTTAATGTACATAGTTTGTCAATTAAGACAACCTCCCAACCACATCCCAAAAATCACCACCAACCAAAAAAGCTTTAGAGACACCAACTTTGATGTATGAATTTCTAGGGAGAAGTTGGGGATTTTCATTTAGATCTTAATGTAGTCTGACTTTTCTCAAAGTCAACATTGAGCACCTTTGCTGTGGCTTCATCCTTCAGCTGTTACGATTGCTGCTTGGGTAGTTTCAGTAATATTTCCCCCTCAGATTCCCTCCTTCCTGATGCTTCCCTGTGAATTAATAAATTACTCTTTCGTTGAAGTCTTGTACCCATGGGGTTTGATTGGGTGAGTGGTTAGGTAGGTGTTTGTGTTTTGTACATGTGATAATTTCTGTAGAGTTCAATAAGATCCAGCAGTTACGTTGTGATATTTTGTGAAATTATGTAATTCTTTATTTAGTTCTACTACATGACTTATTTGTAGTTTTGTTGAGTAGGGAGAAAAAGTCATTGTGGAGGAGGGGCTATGGTATTTTGTACAAACTTTAATAAAAATGTGAAATTCTCAAAACACAAACATGTTTTCTTTTGTATCTTGTAGTATTTCTCCTCTGCCTCTCAGCTCATATTCATTTATCGTCTGTCTGTTTGTTGTTTGTTGTTGTATTTGTTCCTCCTCTCAATGAAAGAGGTTGCTTCCTAAAGTTATTTCAATGTAAGTGATGTGGGAACAAATACAGTCATTGTTTAGTGCAAAAGTACATTTTACAGATCAGAGCACACACATGTGCACACATGTCCCCTATTTTGGAATCAAAATCAACTTTAAAATATGCGCATGGACAAACCTCATATCCCACCGATAGCCCATTATGTAACCTTGGCACTCTATAGTGAGCAAAACCAATGTTTCGATCCAGTATTTTCACATTCACATGTAGGTTGAAAGTGAAATTTTGAGTCCAAACCTTCGACAGCTCAGTTGGTAGAGCAGAGGACTGTAGGTTAATAAATGACAGGTGTCCTTAGGTCGCTGCTTCAACTCCCACTTAATCAGTGGGACTTAACAACAGATGGTGCAATACCTGGCAGACCTCAATGTTGTATCGCATAGCATATCATGTTCCCTTTGTGTGGTGCTTTCTCAATGACTTTTAGTGGATTCTTAATAGGTTTATCATGAAAGTTCTTGGTTTCCTAAAAACAATCAGGTTGTGGAGGTGGCTGTTTTTCATGGTCAACCCATAATGTCGTTTTCCAAACGGAAATTGATGGAAAACCACTTTCTCTTTTCACTTCCTCACCCTTCGATAGCTCAGTTGGTAGAGCGGAGGACTGTAGGTTGATAAATGACAGGTATCCTTAGGTCGCTGGTTCAACTCCGGCTCGAAGGAGGAGTTTTTCATCACTGCCATGTTCTACTAGGAAGAATTTCAATGCAATTGCTCCAGAGATGGCTGGTTTTGTCACTTGATCAGTGGGACTTAACAACAGATGGTGCAATACCTGGCAGACCTCAATGTTGTATCGCATAGCATATCATGTTCCCTTTGTGTGGTGCTTTCTCAATGACTTTCAGTGGATTCTTAATAGGTTTATCATGAAAGTTCTTGGTTTCCTAAAAACAATCAGGTTGTGGAGGTGGCTGTTTTTCATGGTCAACCCATGATGTCGTTTTCCAAACGGAAATTGATGGAAAACCACTTTCTCTTTTTAGCTCCTCACCCTTCGATAGCTCAGTTGGTAGAGCGGAGGACTGTAGGTTGATAAATGACAGGTATCCTTAGGTCGCTGGTTCAACTCCGGCTCGAAGGAGGAGTTTTTCATCACTGCCATGTTCTACGAGGAAGAATTTCAATGCAATTGCTCCAGAGATGGCTGGTTTTGTCACTTGATCAGTGGGACTTAACAACAGATGGTGCAATACGTGGCAGACCTCAATGTTGTATCGCATAGCATATCATGTTCCCTTTGTGTGGTGCTTTCTCAATGACTTTTAGTGGATTCTTAATAGGTTTATCATGAAAGTTCTTGGTTTCCTAAAAACAATCAGGTTGTGGAGGTGGCTGTTTTCATGGTCAACCCATGATGTCGTTTTCCAAACGGAAATTGATGGAAAACCACTTTCTCTTTTTACCTCCTCACCCTTCGATAGCTCAGTTGGTAGAGTGGAGGACTGTAGGTTGATAAATGACAGGTATCCTTAGGTCGCTGGTTCAACTCCGGCTCGAAGGAGGAGTTTTTCATCACTGCCATGTTCTACTAGGTAGAATTTCAATGCAATTGCTCCAGAGATGGCTGGTTTTGTCACTTGATCAGTGGGACTTAACAACAGATGGTGCAATACGTGGCAGACCTCAATGTTGTATCGCATAGCATATCATGTTCCCTTTGTGTGGTGCTTTCTCAATGACTCTCAGTGGATTCTTAATAGGTTTATCATGAAAGTTCTTGGTTTCCTAAAAACAATCAGGTTGTGGAGGTGGCTGTTTTTCATGGTTAACCCATGATGTCGTTTTCCAAACGGAAATTGATGGAAAACCACTTTCTCTTTTCACTTCCTCACCCTTCGATAGCTCAGTTGGTAGAGCGGAGGACTGTAGGTTGATAAATGACAGGTATCCTTAGGTCGCTGGTTCAACTCCGGCTCGAAGGAGGAGTTTTTCATCACTGCCATGTTCTACGAGGAAGAATTTCAATGCAATTGCTCCAGAGATGGCTGGTTTTGTCACTTGATCAGTGGGACTTAACAACAGATGGTGCAATACCTGGCAGACCTCAATGTTGTACCGCGTAGCACATCATGTCAACTTTGTGAGGCGCTTTCTCAATGACTTTAAGTGCATTCTTAATGGGTTTATCATGAAAGTTCTTGGTTTCCTAAAAACAATCAGGTTGTGGAGGTGGCTGTTTTTCATGGTCAACCCATGATGTCGTTTTCCAAACGGAAATTGATGGAAAACCACTTTCTCTTTTTACCTCCTCACCCTTCGATAGCTCAGTTGGTAGAGCGGAGGACTGTAGGTTGATAAATGACAGGTATCCTTAGGTCGCTGGTTCAACTCCGGCTCGAAGGAGGAGTTTTTCATCACTGCCATGTTCTACGAGGAAGAATTTCAATGCAATTGCTCCAGAGATGGCTGGTTTTGTCACTTGATCAGTGGGACTTAACAACAGATGGTGCAATACGTGGTAGACCTCAATGTTGTATCGCATAGCATATCATGTTCCCTTTGTGTGGTGCTTTCTCAATGACTCTCAGTGGATTCTTAATAGGTTTATCATGAAAGTTCTTGGTTTCCTAAAAACAATCAGGTTGTGGAGGTGGCTGTTTTTCATGGTCAACCCATGATGTCGTTTTCCAAACGGAAATTGATGGAAAACCACTTTCTCTTTTCACTTCCTCACCCTTCGATAGCTCAGTTGGTAGAGCGGAGGACTGTAGGTTGATAAATGACAGGTATCCTTAGGTCGCTGGTTCAACTCCGGCTCGAAGGAGGAGTTTTTCATCACTGCCATGTTCTACTAGGAAGAATTTCAATGCAATTGCTCCAGAGATGGCTGGTTTTGTCACTTGATCAGTGGGACTTAACAACAGATGGTGCAATACGTGGCAGACCTCAATGTTGTATCGCATAGCATATCATGTTCCCTTTGTGTGGTGCTTTCTCAATGACTCTCAGTGGATTCTTAATAGGTTTATCATGAAAATTCTTGGTTTCCTAAAAACAATCAGGTTGTGGAGGTGGCTGTTTTTCATGGTCAACCCATGATGTCGTTTTCCAAACGGAAATTGATGGAAAACCACTTTCTCTTTTTACCTCCTCACCCTTCGATAGCTCAGTTGGTAGAGCGGAGGACTGTAGGTTGATAAATGACAGGTATCCTTAGGTCGCTGGTTCAACTCCGGCTCGAAGGAGGAGTTTTTCATCACTGCCATGTTCTACGAGGAAGAATTTCAATGCAATTGCTCCAGAGATGGCTGGTTTTGTCACTTGATCAGTGGGACTTAACAACAGATGGTGCAATACGTGGCAGACCTCAATGTTGTATCGCATAGCATATCATGTTCCCTTTGTGTGGTGCTTTCTCAATGACTTTTAGTGGATTCTTAATAGGTTTATCATGAAAATTCTTGGTTTCCTAAAAACAATCAGGTTGTGGAGGTGGCTGTTTTTCATGGTCAACCCATGATGTCGTTTTCCAAACGGAAATTGATGGAAAACCACTTTCTCTTTTTACCTCCTCACCCTTCGATAGCTCAGTTGGTAGAGCGGAGGACTGTAGGTTGATAAATGACAGGTATCCTTAGGTCGCTGGTTCAACTCCGGCTCGAAGGAGGAGTTTTTCATCACTGCCATGTTCTTCGAGGAAGAATTTCAATGCAATTGCTCCAGAGATGGCTGGTTTTGTCACTTGATCAGTGGGACTTAACAACAGATGGTGCAATACCTGGCAGACCTCAATGTTGTACCGCGTAGCACATCATGTCAACTTTGTGAGGCGCTTTCTCAATGACTTTAAGTGCATTCTTAATGGGTTTATCATGAAAGTTCTTGGTTTCCTAAAAACAATCAGGTTTTGGAGGTGGCTGTTTTTCATGGTCAACCCATGATGTCGTTTTCCAAACGGAAATTGATGGAAAACCACTTTCTCTTTTTACCTCCTCACCCTTCGATAGCTCAGTTGGTAGAGCGGAGGACTGTAGGTTGATAAATGACAGGTATCCTTAGGTCGCTGGTTCAACTCCGGCTCGAAGGAGGAGTTTTTCATCACTGCCATGTTCTACGAGGAAGAATTTCAATGCAATTGCTCCAGAGATGGCTGGTTTTGTCACTTGATCAGTGGGACTTAACAACAGATGGTGCAATACGTGGCAGACCTCAATGTTGTATCGCATAGCATATCATGTTCCCTTTGTGTGGTGCTTTCTCAATGACTCTCAGTGGATTCTTAATAGGTTTATCATGAAAGTTCTTGGTTTCCTAAAAACAATCAGGTTGTGGAGGTGGCTGTTTTTCATGGTTAACCCATGATGTCGTTTTCCAAACGGAAATTGATGGAAAACCACTTTCTCTTTTCACTTCCTCACCCTTCGATAGCTCAGTTGGTAGAGCGGAGGACTGTAGGTTGATAAATGACAGGTATCCTTAGGTCGCTGGTTCAACTCCGGCTCGAAGGAGGAGTTTTTCATCACTGCCATGTTCTACTAGGAAGAATTTCAATGCAATTGCTCCAGAGATGGCTGGTTTTGTCACTTGATCAGTGGGACTTAACAACAGATGGTGCAATACGTGGCAGACCTCAATGTTGTACCGCGTAGCACATCATGTCAACTTTGTGAGGCGCTTTCTCAATGACTTTAAGTGCATTCTTAATGGGTTTATCATGAAAGTTCTTGGTTTCCTAAAAACAATCAGGTTGTGGAGGTGGCTGTTTTTCATGGTCAACCCATGATGTCTTTTTCCAAACGGAAATTGATGAAAAACCACTTTCTCTTTTTACCTCCTCACCCTTCGATAGCTCAGTTGGTAGAGAGGAGGACTGTAGGTTGATAAATGACAGGTATCCTTAGGTCGCTGGTTCAACTCCGGCTCGAAGGAGGAGTTTTTCATCACTGCCATGTTCTACGAGGAAGAATTTCAATGCAATTGCTCCAGAGATGGCTGGTTTTGTCACTTGATCAGTGGGACTTAACAACAGATGGTGCAATACGTGGCAGACCTCAATGTTGTATCGCATAGCATATCATGTTCCCTTTGTGTGGTGCTTTCTCAATGACTTTTAGTGGAGTCTTAATAGGTTTATCATGAAAGTTCTTGGTTTCCTAAAAACAATCAGGTTGTGGAGGTGGCTGTTTTCATGGTCAACCCATGATGTCGTTTTCCAAACGGAAATTGATGGAAAACCACTTTCTCTTTTTACCTCCTCACCCTTCGATAGCTCAGTTGGTAGAGCGGAGGACTGTAGGTTGATAAATGACAGGTATCCTTAGGTCGCTGGTTCAACTCCGGCTCGAAGGAGGAGTTTTTCATCACTGCCATGTTCTACGAGGAAGAATTTCAATGCAATTGCTCCAGAGATGGCTGGTTTTGTCACTTGATCAGTGGGACTTAACAACAGATGGTGCAATACGTGGCAGACCTCAATGTTGTATCGCATAGCATATCATGTTCCCTTTGTGTGGTGCTTTCTCAATGACTTTTAGTGGATTCTTAATAGGTTTATCATGAAAATTCTTGGTTTCCTAAAAACAATCAGGTTGTGGAGGTGGCTGTTTTTCATGGTCAACCCATGATGTCGTTTTCCAAACGGAAATTGATGGAAAACCACTTTCTCTTTTTACCTCCTCACCCTTCGATAGCTCAGTTGGTAGAGCGGAGGACTGTAGGTTGATAAATGACAGGTATCCTTTGGTCGCTGGTTCAACTCCGGCTCGAAGGAGGAGTTTTTCATCACTGCCATGTTCTACGAGGAAGAATTTCAATGCAATTGCTCCAGAGATGGCTGGTTTTGTCACTTGATCAGTGGGACTTAACAACAGATGGTGCAATACGTGGCAGACCTCAATGTTGTATCGCATAGCATATCATGTTCCCTTTGTGTGGTGCTTTCTCAATGACTTTTAGTGGATTCTTAATAGGTTTATCATGAAAGTTCTTGGTTTCCTAAAAACAATCAGGTTGTGGAGGTGGCTGTTTTTCATGGTCAACCCATAATGTCGTTTTCCAAACGGAAATTGATGGAAAACCACTTTCTCTTTTTACCTCCTCACCCTTCGATAGCTCAGTTGGTAGAGCGGAGGACTGTAGGTTGATAAATGACAGGTATCCTTAGGTCGCTGGTTCAACTCCGGCTCGAAGGAGGAGTTTTTCATCACTGCCATGTTCTACTAGGAAGAATTTCAATGCAATTGCTCCAGAGATGGCTGGTTTTGTCACTTGATCAGTGGGACTTAACAACAGATGGTGCAATACCTGGCAGACCTCAATGTTGTATCGCATAGCATATCATGTTCCCTTTGTGTGGTGCTTTCTCAATGACTTTCAGTGGATTCTTAATAGGTTTATCATGAAAGTTCTTGGTTTCCTAAAAACAATCAGGTTGTGGAGGTGGCTGTTTTTCATGGTTAACCCATGATGTCGTTTTCCAAACGGAAATTGATGGAAAACCACTTTCTCTTTTCACTTCCTCACCCTTCGATAGCTCAGTTGGTAGAGAGGAGGACTGTAGGTTGATAAATGACAGGTATCCTTAGGTCGCTGGTTCAACTCCGGCTCGAAGGAGGAGTTTTTCATCACTGCCATGTTCTACTAGGAAGAATTTCAATGCAATTGCTCCAGAGATGGCTGGTTTTGTCACTTGATCAGTGGGACTTAACAACAGATGGTGCAATACCTGGCAGACCTCAATGTTGTACCGCGTAGCACATCATGTCAACTTTGTGAGGCGCTTTCTCAATGACTTTAAGTGCATTCTTAATGGGTTTATCATGAAAGTTCTTGGTTTCCTAAAAACAATCAGGTTGTGGAGGTGGCTGTTTTTCATGGTCAACCCATGATGTCTTTTTCCAAACGGAAATTGATGAAAAACCACTTTCTCTTTTTACCTCCTCACCCTTCGATAGCTCAGTTGGTAGAGCGGAGGACTGTAGGTTGATAAATGACAGGTATCCTTAGGTAGCTGGTTCAACTCCGGCTCGAAGGAGGAGTTTTTCATCACTGCCATGTTCTACTAGGAAGAATTTCAATGCAATTGCTCCAGAGATGGCTGGTTTTGTCACTTGATCAGTGGGACTTAACAACAGATGGTGCAATACCTGGCAGACCTCAATGTTGTACCGCGTAGCACATCATGTCAACTTTGTGAGGCGCTTTCTCAATGACTTTAAGTGCATTCTTAATGGGTTTATCATGAAAGTTCTTGGTTTCCTAAAAACAATCAGGTTGTGGAGGTGGCTGTTTTTCATGGTCAACCCATGATGTCGTTTTCCAAACGGAAATTGATGGAAAACCACTTTCTCTTTTTACCTCCTCACCCTTCGATAGCTCAGTTGGTAGAGCGGAGGACTGTAGGTTGATAAATGACAGGTATCCTTAGGTCGCTGGTTCAACTCCGGCTCGAAGGAGGAGTTTTTCATCACTGCCATGTTCTACGAGGAAGAATTTCAATGCAATTGCTCCAGAGATGGCTGGTTTTGTCACTTGATCAGTGGGACTTAACAACAGATGGTGCAATACGTGGTAGACCTCAATGTTGTATCGCATAGCATATCATGTTCCCTTTGTGTGGTGCTTTCTCAATGACTCTCAGTGGATTCTTAATAGGTTTATCATGAAAGTTCTTGGTTTCCTAAAAACAATCAGGTTGTGGAGGTGGCTGTTTTTCATGGTCAACCCATGATGTCTTTTTCCAAACGGAAATTGATGAAAAACCACTTTCTCTTTTTACCTCCTCACCCTTCGATAGCTCAGTTGGTAGAGCGGAGGACTGTAGGTTGATAAATGACAGGTATCCTTAGGTAGCTGGTTCAACTCCGGCTCGAAGGAGGAGTTTTTCATCACTGCCATGTTCTACTAGGAAGAATTTCAATGCAATTGCTCCAGAGATGGCTGGTTTTGTCACTTGATCAGTGGGACTTAACAACAGATGGTGCAATACCTGGCAGACCTCAATGTTGTACCGCGTAGCACATCATGTCAACTTTGTGAGGCGCTTTCTCAATGACTTTAAGTGCATTCTTAATGGGTTTATCATGAAAGTTCTTGGTTTCCTAAAAACAATCAGGTTGTGGAGGTGGCTGTTTTTCATGGTCAACCCATGATGTCGTTTTCCAAACGGAAATTGATGGAAAACCACTTTCTCTTTTTACCTCCTCACCCTTCGATAGCTCAGTTGGTAGAGCGGAGGACTGTAGGTTGATAAATGACAGGTATCCTTAGGTCGCTGGTTCAACTCCGGCTCGAAGGAGGAGTTTTTCATCACTGCCATGTTCTACGAGGAAGAATTTCAATGCAATTGCTCCAGAGATGGCTGGTTTTGTCACTTGATCAGTGGGACTTAACAACAGATGGTGCAATACGTGGTAGACCTCAATGTTGTATCGCATAGCATATCATGTTCCCTTTGTGTGGTGCTTTCTCAATGACTCTCAGTGGATTCTTAATAGGTTTATCATGAAAGTTCTTGGTTTCCTAAAAACAATCAGGTTGTGGAGGTGGCTGTTTTTCATGGTCAACCCATGATGTCGTTTTCCAAACGGAAATTGATGGAAAACCACTTTCTCTTTTCACTTCCTCACCCTTCGATAGCTCAGTTGGTAGAGCGGAGGACTGTAGGTTGATAAATGACAGGTATCCTTAGGTCGCTGGTTCAACTCCGGCTCGAAGGAGGAGTTTTTCATCACTGCCATGTTCTACTAGGAAGAATTTCAATGCAATTGCTCCAGAGATGGCTGGTTTTGTCACTTGATCAGTGGGACTTAACAACAGATGGTGCAATACGTGGCAGACCTCAATGTTGTATCGCATAGCATATCATGTTCCCTTTGTGTGGTGCTTTCTCAATGACTCTCAGTGGATTCTTAATAGGTTTATCATGAAAATTCTTGGTTTCCTAAAAACAATCAGGTTGTGGAGGTGGCTGTTTTTCATGGTCAACCCATGATGTCGTTTTCCAAACGGAAATTGATGGAAAACCACTTTCTCTTTTTACCTCCTCACCCTTCGATAGCTCAGTTGGTAGAGCGGAGGACTGTAGGTTGATAAATGACAGGTATCCTTAGGTCGCTGGTTCAACTCCGGCTCGAAGGAGGAGTTTTTCATCACTGCCATGTTCTACGAGGAAGAATTTCAATGCAATTGCTCCAGAGATGGCTGGTTTTGTCACTTGATCAGTGGGACTTAACAACAGATGGTGCAATACGTGGCAGACCTCAATGTTGTATCGCATAGCATATCATGTTCCCTTTGTGTGGTGCTTTCTCAATGACTTTTAGTGGATTCTTAATAGGTTTATCATGAAAATTCTTGGTTTCCTAAAAACAATCAGGTTGTGGAGGTGGCTGTTTTTCATGGTCAACCCATGATGTCGTTTTCCAAACGGAAATTGATGGAAAACCACTTTCTCTTTTTACCTCCTCACCCTTCGATAGCTCAGTTGGTAGAGCGGAGGACTGTAGGTTGATAAATGACAGGTATCCTTAGGTCGCTGGTTCAACTCCGGCTCGAAGGAGGAGTTTTTCATCACTGCCATGTTCTTCGAGGAAGAATTTCAATGCAATTGCTCCAGAGATGGCTGGTTTTGTCACTTGATCAGTGGGACTTAACAACAGATGGTGCAATACCTGGCAGACCTCAATGTTGTACCGCGTAGCACATCATGTCAACTTTGTGAGGCGCTTTCTCAATGACTTTAAGTGCATTCTTAATGGGTTTATCATGAAAGTTCTTGGTTTCCTAAAAACAATCAGGTTTTGGAGGTGGCTGTTTTTCATGGTCAACCCATGATGTCGTTTTCCAAACGGAAATTGATGGAAAACCACTTTCTCTTTTTACCTCCTCACCCTTCGATAGCTCAGTTGGTAGAGCGGAGGACTGTAGGTTGATAAATGACAGGTATCCTTAGGTCGCTGGTTCAACTCCGGCTCGAAGGAGGAGTTTTTCATCACTGCCATGTTCTACGAGGAAGAATTTCAATGCAATTGCTCCAGAGATGGCTGGTTTTGTCACTTGATCAGTGGGACTTAACAACAGATGGTGCAATACGTGGCAGACCTCAATGTTGTATCGCATAGCATATCATGTTCCCTTTGTGTGGTGCTTTCTCAATGACTCTCAGTGGATTCTTAATAGGTTTATCATGAAAGTTCTTGGTTTCCTAAAAACAATCAGGTTGTGGAGGTGGCTGTTTTTCATGGTTAACCCATGATGTCGTTTTCCAAACGGAAATTGATGGAAAACCACTTTCTCTTTTCACTTCCTCACCCTTCGATAGCTCAGTTGGTAGAGCGGAGGACTGTAGGTTGATAAATGACAGGTATCCTTAGGTCGCTGGTTCAACTCCGGCTCGAAGGAGGAGTTTTTCATCACTGCCATGTTCTTCGAGGAAGAATTTCAATGCAATTGCTCCAGAGATGGCTGGTTTTGTCACTTGATCAGTGGGACTTAACAACAGATGGTGCAATACCTGGCAGACCTCAATGTTGTACCGCGTAGCACATCATGTCAACTTTGTGAGGCGCTTTCTCAATGACTTTAAGTGCATTCTTAATGGGTTTATCATGAAAGTTCTTGGTTTCCTAAAAACAATCAGGTTTTGGAGGTGGCTGTTTTTCATGGTCAACCCATGATGTCGTTTTCCAAACGGAAATTGATGGAAAACCACTTTCTCTTTTTACCTCCTCACCCTTCGATAGCTCAGTTGGTAGAGCGGAGGACTGTAGGTTGATAAATGACAGGTATCCTTAGGTCGCTGGTTCAACTCCGGCTCGAAGGAGGAGTTTTTCATCACTGCCATGTTCTACGAGGAAGAATTTCAATGCAATTGCTCCAGAGATGGCTGGTTTTGTCACTTGATCAGTGGGACTTAACAACAGATGGTGCAATACGTGGCAGACCTCAATGTTGTATCGCATAGCATATCATGTTCCCTTTGTGTGGTGCTTTCTCAATGACTCTCAGTGGATTCTTAATAGGTTTATCATGAAAGTTCTTGGTTTCCTAAAAACAATCAGGTTGTGGAGGTGGCTGTTTTTCATGGTTAACCCATGATGTCGTTTTCCAAACGGAAATTGATGGAAAACCACTTTCTCTTTTCACTTCCTCACCCTTCGATAGCTCAGTTGGTAGAGCGGAGGACTGTAGGTTGATAAATGACAGGTATCCTTAGGTCGCTGGTTCAACTCCGGCTCGAAGGAGGAGTTTTTCATCACTGCCATGTTCTACTAGGAAGAATTTCAATGCAATTGCTCCAGAGATGGCTGGTTTTGTCACTTGATCAGTGGGACTTAACAACAGATGGTGCAATACGTGGCAGACCTCAATGTTGTACCGCGTAGCACATCATGTCAACTTTGTGAGGCGCTTTCTCAATGACTTTAAGTGCATTCTTAATGGGTTTATCATGAAAGTTCTTGGTTTCCTAAAAACAATCAGGTTGTGGAGGTGGCTGTTTTTCATGGTCAACCCATGATGTCTTTTTCCAAACGGAAATTGATGAAAAACCACTTTCTCTTTTTACCTCCTCACCCTTCGATAGCTCAGTTGGTAGAGAGGAGGACTGTAGGTTGATAAATGACAGGTATCCTTAGGTCGCTGGTTCAACTCCGGCTCGAAGGAGGAGTTTTTCATCACTGCCATGTTCTACGAGGAAGAATTTCAATGCAATTGCTCCAGAGATGGCTGGTTTTGTCACTTGATCAGTGGGACTTAACAACAGATGGTGCAATACGTGGCAGACCTCAATGTTGTATCGCATAGCATATCATGTTCCCTTTGTGTGGTGCTTTCTCAATGACTTTTAGTGGAGTCTTAATAGGTTTATCATGAAAGTTCTTGGTTTCCTAAAAACAATCAGGTTGTGGAGGTGGCTGTTTTCATGGTCAACCCATGATGTCGTTTTCCAAACGGAAATTGATGGAAAACCACTTTCTCTTTTTACCTCCTCACCCTTCGATAGCTCAGTTGGTAGAGCGGAGGACTGTAGGTTGATAAATGACAGGTATCCTTAGGTCGCTGGTTCAACTCCGGCTCGAAGGAGGAGTTTTTCATCACTGCCATGTTCTACGAGGAAGAATTTCAATGCAATTGCTCCAGAGATGGCTGGTTTTGTCACTTGATCAGTGGGACTTAACAACAGATGGTGCAATACGTGGCAGACCTCAATGTTGTATCGCATAGCATATCATGTTCCCTTTGTGTGGTGCTTTCTCAATGACTTTTAGTGGATTCTTAATAGGTTTATCATGAAAATTCTTGGTTTCCTAAAAACAATCAGGTTGTGGAGGTGGCTGTTTTTCATGGTCAACCCATGATGTCGTTTTCCAAACGGAAATTGATGGAAAACCACTTTCTCTTTTTACCTCCTCACCCTTCGATAGCTCAGTTGGTAGAGCGGAGGACTGTAGGTTGATAAATGACAGGTATCCTTTGGTCGCTGGTTCAACTCCGGCTCGAAGGAGGAGTTTTTCATCACTGCCATGTTCTACGAGGAAGAATTTCAATGCAATTGCTCCAGAGATGGCTGGTTTTGTCACTTGATCAGTGGGACTTAACAACAGATGGTGCAATACGTGGCAGACCTCAATGTTGTATCGCATAGCATATCATGTTCCCTTTGTGTGGTGCTTTCTCAATGACTTTTAGTGGATTCTTAATAGGTTTATCATGAAAGTTCTTGGTTTCCTAAAAACAATCAGGTTGTGGAGGTGGCTGTTTTTCATGGTCAACCCATAATGTCGTTTTCCAAACGGAAATTGATGGAAAACCACTTTCTCTTTTTACCTCCTCACCCTTCGATAGCTCAGTTGGTAGAGCGGAGGACTGTAGGTTGATAAATGACAGGTATCCTTAGGTCGCTGGTTCAACTCCGGCTCGAAGGAGGAGTTTTTCATCACTGCCATGTTCTACTAGGAAGAATTTCAATGCAATTGCTCCAGAGATGGCTGGTTTTGTCACTTGATCAGTGGGACTTAACAACAGATGGTGCAATACCTGGCAGACCTCAATGTTGTATCGCATAGCATATCATGTTCCCTTTGTGTGGTGCTTTCTCAATGACTTTCAGTGGATTCTTAATAGGTTTATCATGAAAGTTCTTGGTTTCCTAAAAACAATCAGGTTGTGGAGGTGGCTGTTTTTCATGGTTAACCCATGATGTCGTTTTCCAAACGGAAATTGATGGAAAACCACTTTCTCTTTTCACTTCCTCACCCTTCGATAGCTCAGTTGGTAGAGAGGAGGACTGTAGGTTGATAAATGACAGGTATCCTTAGGTCGCTGGTTCAACTCCGGCTCGAAGGAGGAGTTTTTCATCACTGCCATGTTCTACTAGGAAGAATTTCAATGCAATTGCTCCAGAGATGGCAGGTTTTGTCACTTGATCAGTGGGACTTAACAACAGATGGTGCAATACCTGGCAGACCTCAATGTTGTACCGCGTAGCACATCATGTCAACTTTGTGAGGCGCTTTCTCAATGACTTTAAGTGCATTCTTAATGGGTTTATCATGAAAGTTCTTGGTTTCCTAAAAACAATCAGGTTGTGGAGGTGGCTGTTTTTCATGGTCAACCCATGATGTCTTTTTCCAAACGGAAATTGATGAAAAACTACTTTCTCTTTTTACCTCCTCACCCTTCGATAGCTCAGTTGGTAGAGCGGAGGACTGTAGGTTGATAAATGACAGGTATCCTTAGGTAGCTGGTTCAACTCCGGCTCGAAGGAGGAGTTTTTCATCACTGCCATGTTCTACTAGGAAGAATTTCAATGCAATTGCTCCAGAGATGGCTGGTTTTGTCACTTGATCAGTGGGACTTAACAACAGATGGTGCAATACCTGGCAGACCTCAATGTTGTACCGCGTAGCACATCATGTCAACTTTGTGAGGCGCTTTCTCAATGACTTTAAGTGCATTCTTAATGGGTTTATCATGAAAGTTCTTGGTTTCCTAAAAACAATCAGGTTGTGGAGGTGGCTGTTTTTCATGGTCAACCCATGATGTCGTTTTCCAAACGGAAATTGATGGAAAACCACTTTCTCTTTTTACCTCCTCACCCTTCGATAGCTCAGTTGGTAGAGCGGAGGACTGTAGGTTGATAAATGACAGGTATCCTTAGGTCGCTGGTTCAACTCCGGCTCGAAGGAGGAGTTTTTCATCACTGCCATGTTCTACGAGGAAGAATTTCAATGCAATTGCTCCAGAGATGGCTGGTTTTGTCACTTGATCAGTGGGACTTAACAACAGATGGTGCAATACGTGGTAGACCTCAATGTTGTATCGCATAGCATATCATGTTCCCTTTGTGTGGTGCTTTCTCAATGACTCTCAGTGGATTCTTAATAGGTTTATCATGAAAGTTCTTGGTTTCCTAAAAACAATCAGGTTGTGGAGGTGGCTGTTTTTCATGGTCAACCCATGATGTCGTTTTCCAAACGGAAATTGATGGAAAACCACTTTCTCTTTTCACTTCCTCACCCTTCGATAGCTCAGTTGGTAGAGCGGAGGACTGTAGGTTGATAAATGACAGGTATCCTTAGGTCGCTGGTTCAACTCCGGCTCGAAGGAGGAGTTTTTCATCACTGCCATGTTCTACTAGGAAGAATTTCAATGCAATTGCTCCAGAGATGGCTGGTTTTGTCACTTGATCAGTGGGACTTAACAACAGATGGTGCAATACGTGGCAGACCTCAATGTTGTATCGCATAGCATATCATGTTCCCTTTGTGTGGTGCTTTCTCAATGACTCTCAGTGGATTCTTAATAGGTTTATCATGAAAATTCTTGGTTTCCTAAAAACAATCAGGTTGTGGAGGTGGCTGTTTTTCATGGTCAACCCATGATGTCGTTTTCCAAACGGAAATTGATGGAAAACCACTTTCTCTTTTTACCTCCTCACCCTTCGATAGCTCAGTTGGTAGAGCGGAGGACTGTAGGTTGATAAATGACAGGTATCCTTAGGTCGCTGGTTCAACTCCGGCTCGAAGGAGGAGTTTTTCATCACTGCCATGTTCTACGAGGAAGAATTTCAATGCAATTGCTCCAGAGATGGCTGGTTTTGTCACTTGATCAGTGGGACTTAACAACAGATGGTGCAATACGTGGCAGACCTCAATGTTGTATCGCATAGCATATCATGTTCCCTTTGTGTGGTGCTTTCTCAATGACTTTTAGTGGATTCTTAATAGGTTTATCATGAAAATTCCTTGTTTCCTAAAAACAATCAGGTTGTGGAGGTGGCTGTTTTTCATGGTCAACCCATGATGTCGTTTTCCAAACGGAAATTGATGGAAAACCACTTTCTCTTTTTACCTCCTCACCCTTCGATAGCTCAGTTGGTAGAGCGGAGGACTGTAGGTTGATAAATGACAGGTATCCTTAGGTCGCTGGTTCAACTCCGGCTCGAAGGAGGAGTTTTTCATCACTGCCATGTTCTTCGAGGAAGAATTTCAATGCAATTGCTCCAGAGATGGCTGGTTTTGTCACTTGATCAGTGGGACTTAACAACAGATGGTGCAATACCTGGCAGACCTCAATGTTGTACCGCGTAGCACATCATGTCAACTTTGTGAGGCGCTTTCTCAATGACTTTAAGTGCATTCTTAATGGGTTTATCATGAAAGTTCTTGGTTTCCTAAAAACAATCAGGTTTTGGAGGTGGCTGTTTTTCATGGTCAACCCATGATGTCGTTTTCCAAACGGAAATTGATGGAAAACCACTTTCTCTTTTTACCTCCTCACCCTTCGATAGCTCAGTTGGTAGAGCGGAGGACTGTAGGTTGATAAATGACAGGTATCCT
Source organism: Scomber japonicus (assembly GCF_027409825.1). NCBI lineage: Eukaryota > Metazoa > Chordata > Actinopteri > Scombriformes > Scombridae > Scomber > Scomber japonicus. Next base: position 4,424,245 of record NC_070590.1, on the reverse strand, counting down.
TAGGTCGCTGGTTCAACTCCGGCTCGAAGGAGGAGTTTTTCATCACTGCCATGTTCTACGAGGAAGAATTTCAATGCAATTGCTCCAGAGATGGCTGGTTTTGTCACTTGATCAGTGGGACTTAACAACAGATGGTGCAATACGTGGCAGACCTCAATGTTGTATCGCATAGCATATCATGTTCCCTTTGTGTGGTGCTTTCTCAATGACTCTCAGTGGATTCTTAATAGGTTTATCATGAAAGTTCTTGGTTTCCTAAAAACAATCAGGTTGTGGAGGTGGCTGTTTTTCATGGTTAACCCATGATGTCGTTTTCCAAACGGAAATTGATGGAAAACCACTTTCTCTTTTCACTTCCTCACCCTTCGATAGCTCAGTTGGTAGAGCGGAGGACTGTAGGTTGATAAATGACAGGTATCCTTAGGTCGCTGGTTCAACTCCGGCGCGAAGGAGGAGTTTTTCATCACTGCCATGTTCTACTAGGAAGAATTTCAATGCAATTGCTCCAGAGATGGCTGGTTTTGTCACTTGATCAGTGGGACTTAACAACAGATGGTGCAATACGTGGCAGACCTCAATGTTGTACCGCGTAGCACATCATGTCAACTTTGTGAGGCGCTTTCTCAATGACTTTAAGTGCATTCTTAATGGGTTTATCATGAAAGTTCTTGGTTTCCTAAAAACAATCAGGTTGTGGAGGTGGCTGTTTTTCATGGTCAACCCATGATGTCTTTTTCCAAACGGAAATTGATGAAAAACCACTTTCTCTTTTTACCTCCTCACCCTTCGATAGCTCAGTTGGTAGAGCGGAGGACTGTAGGTTGATAAATGACAGGTATCCTTAGGTCGCTGGTTCAACTCCGGCTCGAAGGAGGAGTTTTTCATCACTGCCATGTTCTACGAGGAAGAATTTCAATGCAATTGCTCCAGAGATGGCTGGTTTTGTCACTTGATCAGTGGGACTTAACAACAGATGGTGCAATACGTGGCAGACCTCAATGTTGTATCGCATAGCATATCATGTTCCCTTTGTGTGGTGCTTTCTCAATGACTTTTAGTGGAGTCTTAATAGGTTTATCATGAAAGTTCTTGGTTTCCTAAAAACAATCAGGTTGTGGAGGTGGCTGTTTTCATGGTCAACCCATGATGTCGTTTTCCAAACGGAAATTGATGGAAAACCACTTTCTCTTTTTACCTCCTCACCCTTCGATAGCTCAGTTGGTAGAGGGGAGGACTGTAGGTTGATAAATGACAGGTATCCTTAGGTCGCTGGTTCAACTCCGGCTCGAAGGAGGAGTTTTTCATCACTGCCATGTTCTACGAGGAAGAATTTCAATGCAATTGCTCCAGAGATGGCTGGTTTTGTCACTTGATCAGTGGGACTTAACAACAGATGGTGCAATACGTGGCAGACCTCAATGTTGTATCGCATAGCATATCATGTTCCCTTTGTGTGGTGCTTTCTCAATGACTTTTAGTGGATTCTTAATAGGTTTATCATGAAAATTCTTGGTTTCCTAAAAACAATCAGGTTGTGGAGGTGGCTGTTTTTCATGGTCAACCCATGATGTCGTTTTCCAAACGGAAATTGATGGAAAACCACTTTCTCTTTTTACCTCCTCACCCTTCGATAGCTCAGTTGGTAGAGCGGAGGACTGTAGGTTGATAAATGACAGGTATCCTTAGGTCGCTGGTTCAACTCCGGCTCGAAGGAGGAGTTTTTCATCACTGCCATGTTCTACGAGGAAGAATTTCAATGCAATTGCTCCAGAGATGGCTGGTTTTGTCACTTGATCAGTGGGACTTAACAACAGATGGTGCAATACGTGGCAGACCTCAATGTTGTATCGCATAGCATATCATGTTCCCTTTGTGTGGTGCTTTCTCAATGACTTTTAGTGGATTCTTAATAGGTTTATCATGAAAGTTCTTGGTTTCCTAAAAACAATCAGGTTGTGGAGGTGGCTGTTTTTCATGGTCAACCCATAATGTCGTTTTCCAAACGGAAATTGATGGAAAACCACTTTCTCTTTTTACCTCCTCACCCTTCGATAGCTCAGTTGGTAGAGCGGAGGACTGTAGGTTGATAAATGACAGGTATCCTTAGGTCGCTGGTTCAACTCCGGCTCGAAGGAGGAGTTTTTCATCACTGCCATGTTCTACTAGGAAGAATTTCAATGCAATTGCTCCAGAGATGGCTGGTTTTGTCACTTGATCAGTGGGACTTAACAACAGATGGTGCAATACCTGGCAGACCTCAATGTTGTATCGCATAGCATATCATGTTCCCTTTGTGTGGTGCTTTCTCAATGACTTTCAGTGGATTCTTAATAGGTTTATCATGAAAGTTCTTGGTTTCCTAAAAACAATCAGGTTGTGGAGGTGGCTGTTTTTCATGGTTAACCCATGATGTCGTTTTCCAAACGGAAATTGATGGAAAACCACTTTCTCTTTTCACTTCCTCACCCTTCGATAGCTCAGTTGGTAGAGAGGAGGACTGTAGGTTGATAAATGACAGGTATCCTTAGGTCGCTGGTTCAACTCCGGCTCGAAGGAGGAGTTTTTCATCACTGCCATGTTCTACTAGGAAGAATTTCAATGCAATTGCTCCAGAGATGGCTGGTTTTGTCACTTGATCAGTGGGACTTAACAACAGATGGTGCAATACCTGGCAGACCTCAATGTTGTACCGCGTAGCACATCATGTCAACTTTGTGAGGCGCTTTCTCAATGACTTTAAGTGCATTCTTAATGGGTTTATCATGAAAGTTCTTGGTTTCCTAAAAACAATCAGGTTGTGGAGGTGGCTGTTTTTCATGGTCAACCCATGATGTCTTTTTCCAAACGGAAATTGATGAAAAACCACTTTCTCTTTTTACCTCCTCACCCTTCGATAGCTCAGTTGGTAGAGCGGAGGACTGTAGGTTGATAAATGACAGGTATCCTTAGGTAGCTGGTTCAACTCCGGCTCGAAGGAGGAGTTTTTCATCACTGCCATGTTCTACTAGGAAGAATTTCAATGCAATTGCTCCAGAGATGGCTGGTTTTGTCACTTGATCAGTGGGACTTAACAACAGATGGTGCAATACCTGGCAGACCTCAATGTTGTATCGCATAGCATATCATGTTCCCTTTGTGTGGTGCTTTCTCAATGACTTTCAGTGGATTCTTAATAGGTTTATCATGAAAGTTCTTGGTTTCCTAAAAACAATCAGGTTGTGGAGGTGGCTGTTTTTCATGGTCAACCCATGATGTCGTTTTCCAAACGGAAATTGATGGAAAACCACTTTCTCTTTTTACCTCCTCACCCTTCGATAGCTCAGTTGGTAGAGCGGAGGACTGTAGGTTGATAAATGACAGGTATCCTTAGGTCGCTGGTTCAACTCCGGCTCGAAGGAGGAGTTTTTCATCACTGCCATGTTCTACGAGGAAGAATTTCAATGCAATTGCTCCAGAGATGGCTGGTTTTGTCACTTGATCAGTGGGACTTAACAACAGATGGTGCAATACGTGGCAGACCTCAATGTTGTATCGCATAGCATATCATGTTCCCTTTGTGTGGTGCTTTCTCAATGACTTTTAGTGGATTCTTAATAGGTTTATCATGAAAGTTCTTGGTTTCCTAAAAACAATCAGGTTGTGGAGGTGGCTGTTTTCATGGTCAACCCATGATGTCGTTTTCCAAACGGAAATTGATGGAAAACCATTTTCTCTTTTTACCTACTCACCCTTCGATAGCTCAGTTGGTAGAGCGGAGGACTGTAGGTTGATAAATGACAGGTATCCTTAGGTCGCTGGTTCAACTCCGGCTCGAAGGAGGAGTTTTTCATCACTGCCATGTTCTACTAGGAAGAATTTCAATGCAATTGCTCCACAGATGGCTGGTTTTGTCACTTGATCAGTGGGACTTAACAACAGATGGTGCAATACCTGGCAGACCTCAATGTTGTATCGCATAGCATATCATGTTCCCTTTGTGTGGTGCTTTCTCAATGACTTTTAGTGGATTCTTAATAGGTTTATCATGAAAGTTCTTGGTTTCCTAAAAACAATCAGGTTGTGGAGGTGGCTGTTTTTCATGGTCAACCCATAATGTCGTTTTCCAAACGGAAATTGATGGAAAACCACTTTCTCTTTTCACTTCCTCACCCTTCGATAGCTCAGTTGGTAGAGCGGAGGACTGTAGGTTGATAAATGACAGGTATCCTTAGGTCGCTGGTTCAACTCCGGCTCGAAGGAGGAGTTTTTCATCACTGCCATGTTCTACTAGGAAGAATTTCAATGCAATTGCTCCAGAGATGGCTGGTTTTGTCACTTGATCAGTGGGACTTAACAACAGATGGTGCAATACCTGGCAGACCTCAATGTTGTATCATGTTCCCTTTGTGTGGTGCTTTCTCAATGACTTTCAGTGGATTCTTAATAGGTTTATCATGAAAGTTCTTGGTTTCCTAAAAACAATCAGGTTGTGGAGGTGGCTGTTTTTCATGGTCAACCCATGATGTCGTTTTCCAAACGGAAATTGATGGAAAACCACTTTCTCTTTTTAGCTCCTCACCCTTCGATAGCTCAGTTGGTAGAGCGGAGGACTGTAGGTTGATAAATGACAGGTATCCTTAGGTCGCTGGTTCAACTCCGGCTCGAAGGAGGAGTTTTTCATCACTGCCATGTTCTACGAGGAAGAATTTCAATGCAATTGCTCCAGAGATGGCTGGTTTTGTCACTTGATCAGTGGGACTTAACAACAGATGGTGCAATACGTGGCAGACCTCAATGTTGTATCGCATAGCATATCATGTTCCCTTTGTGTGGTGCTTTCTCAATGACTTTTAGTGGATTCTTAATAGGTTTATCATGAAAGTTCTTGGTTTCCTAAAAACAATCAGGTTGTGGAGGTGGCTGTTTTCATGGTCAACCCATGATGTCGTTTTCCAAACGGAAATTGATGGAAAACCACTTTCTCTTTTTACCTCCTCACCCTTCGATAGCTCAGTTGGTAGAGCGGAGGACTGTAGGTTGATAAATGACAGGTATCCTTAGGTCGCTGGTTCAACTCCGGCTCGAAGGAGGAGTTTTTCATCACTGCCATGTTCTACTAGGTAGAATTTCAATGCAATTGCTCCAGAGATGGCTGGTTTTGTCACTTGATCAGTGGGACTTAACAACAGATGGTGCAATACCTGGCAGACCTCAATGTTGTATCGCATAGCATATCATGTTCCCTTTGTGTGGTGCTTTCTCAATGACTTTTAGTGGATTCTTAATAGGTTTATCATGAAAGTTCTTGGTTTCCTAAAAACAATCAGGTTGTGGAGGTGGCTGTTTTTCATGGTCAACCCATAATGTCGTTTTCCAAACGGAAATTGATGGAAAACCACTTTCTCTTTTTACCTCCTCACCCTTCGATAGCTCAGTTGGTAGAGCGGAGGACTGTAGGTTGATAAATGACAGGTATCCTTAGGTCGCTGGTTCAACTCCGGCTCGAAGGAGGAGTTTTTCATCACTGCCATGTTCTACGAGGAAGAATTTCAATGCAATTGCTCCAGAGATGGCTGGTTTTGTCACTTGATCAGTGGGACTTAACAACAGATGGTGCAATACCTGGCAGACCTCAATGTTGTATCGCATAGCATATCATGTTCCCTTTGTGTGGTGCTTTCTCAATGACTATCAGTGGATTCTTAATAGGTTTATCATGAAAGTTCTTGGTTTCCTAAAGACAATCAGGTTGTGGAGGTGGCTGTTTTTCATGGTCAACCCATGATGTCGTTTTCCAAACGGAAATTGATGGAAAACCACTTTCTCTTTTTACCTCCTCACCCTTCGATAGCTCAGTTGGTAGAGCGGAGGACTGTAGGTTGATAAATGACAGGTATCCTTAGGTCGCTGGTTCAACTCCGGCTCGAAGGAGGAGTTTTTCATCACTGCCATGTTCTACTAGGTAGAATTTCAATGCAATTGCTCCAGAGATGGCTGGTTTTGTCACTTGATCAGTGGGACTTAACAACAGATGGTGCAATACCTGGCAGACCTCAATGTTGTATCGCATAGCATATCATGTTCCCTTTGTGTGGTGCTTTCTCAATGACTTTTAGTGGATTCTTAATAGGTTTATCATGAAAGTTCTTGGTTTCCTAAAAACAATCAGGTTGTGGAGGTGGCTGTTTTTCATGGTCAACCCATAATGTCGTTTTCCAAACGGAAATTGATGAAAAACCACTTTCTCTTTTCACCCCCTCACCCTTCGATAGCTCAGTTGGTAGAGCGGAGGACTGTAGGTTGATAAATGACAGGTATCCTTAGGTCGCTGGTTCAACTCCGGCTCGAAGGAGGAGTTTTTCATCACTGCCATGTTCTACGAGGAAGAATTTCAATGCAATTGCTCCAGAGATGGCTGGTTTTGTCACTTGATCAGTGGGACTTAACAACAGATGGTGCAATACCTGGCAGACCTCAATGTTGTATCGCATAGCATATCATGTTCCCTTTGTGTGGTGCTTTCTCAATGACTATCAGTGGATTCTTAATAGGTTTATCATGAAAGTTCTTGGTTTCCTAAAAACAATCAGGTTGTGGAGGTGGCTGTTTTTCATGGTCAACCCATGATGTCGTTTTCCAAACGGAAATTGATGGAAAACCACTTTCTCTTTTTACCTCCTCACCCTTCGATAGCTCAGTTGGTAGAGCGGAGGACTGTAGGTTGATAAATGACAGGTATCCTTAGGTCGCTGGTTCAACTCCGGCTCGAAGGAGGAGTTTTTCATCACTGCCATGTTCTACTAGGTAGAATTTCAATGCAATTGCTCCAGAGATGGCTGGTTTTGTCACTTGATCAGTGGGACTTAACAACAGATGGTGCAATACCTGGCAGACCTCAATGTTGTATCGCATAGCATATCATGTTCCCTTTGTGTGGTGCTTTCTCAATGACTTTCAGTGGATTCTTAATAGGTTTATCATGAAAGTTCTTGGTTTCCTAAAAACAATCAGGTTGTGGAGGTGGCTGTTTTTCATGGTCAACCCATGATGTCGTTTTCCAAACGGAAATTGATGGAAAACCACTTTCTCTTTTTAGCTCCTCACCCTTCGATAGCTCAGTTGGTAGAGCGGAGGACTGTAGGTTGATAAATGACAGGTATCCTTAGGTCGCTGGTTCAACTCCGGCTCGAAGGAGGAGTTTTTCATCACTGCCATGTTCTACGAGGAAGAATTTCAATGCAATTGCTCCAGAGATGGCTGGTTTTGTCACTTGATCAGTGGGACTTAACAACAGATGGTGCAATACGTGGCAGACCTCAATGTTGTATCGCATAGCATATCATGTTCCCTTTGTGTGGTGCTTTCTCAATGACTTTTAGTGGATTCTTAATAGGTTTATCATGAAAGTTCTTGGTTTCCTAAAAACAATCAGGTTGTGGAGGTGGCTGTTTTCATGGTCAACCCATGATGTCGTTTTCCAAACGGAAATTGATGGAAAACCACTTTCTCTTTTTACCTCCTCACCCTTCGATAGCTCAGTTGGTAGAGCGGAGGACTGTAGGTTGATAAATGACAGGTATCCTTAGGTCGCTGGTTCAACTCCGGCTCGAAGGAGGAGTTTTTCATCACTGCCATGTTCTACGAGGAAGAATTTCAATGCAATTGCTCCAGAGATGGCTGGTTTTGTCACTTGATCAGTGGGACTTAACAACAGATGGTGCAATACGTGGCAGACCTCAATGTTGTATCGCATAGCATATCATGTTCCCTTTGTGTGGTGCTTTCTCAATGACTTTTAGTGGATTCTTAATAGGTTTATCATGAAAGTTCTTGGTTTCCTAAAAACAATCAGGTTGTGGAGGTGGCTGTTTTTCATGGTCAACCCATGATGTCGTTTTCCAAACGGAAATTGATGGAGAACCACTTTCTCTTTTTACCTCCTCACCCTTCGATAGCTCAGTTGGTAGAGCGGAGGACTGTAGGTTGATAAATGACAGGTATGCTTAGGTCGCTGGTTCAACTCCGGCTCGAAGGAGGAGTTTTTCATCACTGCCATGTTCTACGAGGAAGAATTTCAATGCAATTGCTCCAGAGATGGCTGGTTTTGTCACTTGATCAGTGGGACTTAACAACAGATGGTGCAATACGTGGCAGACCTCAATGTTGTATCGCATAGCACATCATGTTCCCTTTGTGTGGTGCTTTCTCAATGACTTTTAGTGGATTCTTAATAGGTTTATCATGAAAGTTCTTGGTTTCCTAAAAGCAATCAGGTTGTGGAGGTGGCTGTTTTTCATGGTCAACCCATAATGTCGTTTTCCAAACGGAAATTGATGGAAAACCACTTTCTCTTTTCACTTCCTCACCCTTCGATAGCTCAGTTGGTAGAGCGGAGGACTGTAGGTTGATAAATGACAGGTATCCTTAGGTTGCTGGTTCAACTCCGGCTCGAAGGAGGAGTTTTTCATCACTGCCATGTTCTACTAGGAAGAATTTCAATGCAATTGCTCCAGAGATGGCTGGTTTTGTCACTTGATCAGTGGGACTTAACAACAGATGGTGCAATACCTGGCAGACCTCAATGTTGTACCGCGTAGCACATCATGTCAACTTTGTGTGGCGCTTTCTCAATGACTTTAAGTGCATTCTTAATGGGTTTATCATGAAAGTTCTTGGTTTCCTAAAAACAATCAGGTTGTGGAGGTGGCTGTTTTCATGGTCAACCCATGATGTCGTTTTCCAAACGGAAATTGATGGAAAACCACTTTCTCTTTTCACTTCCTCACCCTTCGATAGCTCAGTTGGTAGAGCGGAGGACTGTAGGTTGATAAATGACAGGTATCCTTAGGTCGCTGGTTCAACTCCGGCTTGAAGGAGGAGTTTTTCATCACTGCCATGTTCTACTAGGAAGAATTTCAATGCAATTGCTCCAGAGATGGCTGGTTTTGTCACTTGATCAGTGGGACTTAACAACAGATGGTGCAATACCTGGCAGACCTCAATGTTGTACCGCGTAGCACATCATGTCAACTTTGTGTGGCGCTTTCTCAATGACTTTAAGTGCATTCTTAATGGGTTTATCATGAAAGTTCTTGGTTTCCTAAAAACAATCAGGTTGTGGAGGTGGCTGTTTTTCATGGTCAACCCATGATGTCGTTTTCCAAACGGAAATTGATGGAAAACCACTTTCTCTTTTCACTTCCTCACCCTTCGATAGCTCAGTTGGTAGAGCGGAGGACTGTAGGTTGATAAATGACAGGTATCCTTAGGTCGCTGGTTCAACTCCGGCTCGAAGGAGGAGTTTTTCATCACTGCCATGTTCTACGAGGAAGAATTTCAATGCAATTGCTCCAGAGATGGCTGGTTTTGTCACTTGATCAGTGGGACTTAACAACAGATGGTGCAATACGTGGCAGACCTCAATGTTGTATCGCATAGCACATCATGTTCCCTTTGTGTGGTGCTTTCTCAATGACTTTTAGTGGATTCTTAATAGGTTTATCATGAAAGTTCTTGGTTTCCTAAAAACAATCAGGTTGTGGAGGTGGCTGTTTTTCATGGTCAACCCATGATGTCGTTTTCCAAACGGAAATTGATGGAAAACCACTTTCTCTTTTTACCTCCTCACCCTTCGATAGCTCAGTTGGTAGAGCGGAGGACTGTAGGTTGATAAATGACAGGTATCCTTAGGTTGCTGGTTCAACTCCGGCTCGAAGGAGGAGTTTTTCATCACTGCCATGTTCTACGAGGAAGAATTTCAATGCAATTGCTCCAGAGATGGCTGGTTTTGTCACTTGATCAGTGGGACTTAACAACAGATGGTGCAATACCTGGCAGACCTCAATGTTGTACCGCGTAGCACATCATGTCAACTTTGTGAGGCGCTTTCTCAATGACTTTAAGTGCATTCTTAATGGGTTTATCATGAAAGTTCTTGGTTTCCTAAAAACAATCAGGTTGTGGAGGTGGCTGTTTTTCATGGTCAACCCATGATGTTGTTTTCCAAACGGAAATTGATGGAAAACCACTTTCTCTTTTTACCTCCTCACCCTTCGATAGCTCAGTTGGTAGAGCGGAGGACTGTAGGTTGATAAATGACAGGTATCCTTAGGTCGCTGGTTCAACTCCGGCTCGAAGGAGGAGTTTTTCATCACTGCCATGTTCTACTAGGAAGAATTTCAATGCAATTGCTCCAGAGATGGCTGGTTTTGTCACTTGATCAGTGGGACTTAACAACAGATGGTGCAATACCTGGCAGACCTCAATGTTGTATCGCATAGCATATCATGTTCCCTTTGTGTGGTGCTTTCTCAATGACTTTTAGTGGATTCTTAATAGGTTTATCATGAAAGTTCTTGGTTTCCTAAAAACAATCAGGTTGTGGAGGTGGCTGTTTTTCATGGTCAACCCATAATGTCGTTTTCCAAACGGAAATTGATGGAAAACCACTTTCTCTTTTCACTTCCTCACCCTTCGATAGCTCAGTTGGTAGAGCGGAGGACTGTAGGTTGATAAATGACAGGTATCCTTAGGTCGCTGGTTCAACTCCGGCTCGAAGGAGGAGTTTTTCATCACTGCCATGTTCTACGAGGAAGAATTTCAATGCAATTGCTCCAGAGATGGCTGGTTTTGTCACTTGATCAGTGGGACTTAACAACAGATGGTGCAATACGTGGCAGACCTCAATGTTGTATCGCATAGCATATCATGTTCCCTTTGTGTGGTGCTTTCTCAATGACTTTTAGTGGATTCTTAATAGGTTTATCATGAAAGTTCTTGGTTTCCTAAAAACAATCAGGTTGTGGAGGTGGCTGTTTTTCATGGTCAACCCATAATGTCGTTTTCCAAACGGAAATTGATGGAAAACCACTTTCTCTTTTTACCTCCTCACCCTTCGATAGCTCAGTTGGTAGAGCGGAGGACTGTAGGTTGATAAATGACAGGTATCCTTAGGTCGCTGGTTCAACTCCGGCTCGAAGGAGGAGTTTTTCATCACTGCCATGTTCTACTAGGAAGAATTTCAATGCAATTGCTCCAGAGATGGCTGGTTTTGTCACTTGATCAGTGGGACTTAACAACAGATGGTGCAATACCTGGCAGACCTCAATGTTGTATCGCATAGCATATCATGTTCCCTTTGTGTGGTGCTTTCTCAATGACTTTTAGTGGATTCTTAATAGGTTTATCATGAAAGTTCTTGGTTTCCTAAAAACAATCAGGTTGTGGAGGTGGCTGTTTTTCATGGTCAACCCATAATGTCGTTTTCCAAACGGAAATTGATGAAAAACCACTTTCTCTTTTTACCCCCTCACCCTTCGATAGCTCAGTTGGTAGAGCGGAGGACTGTAGGTTGATAAATGACAGGTATCCTTAGGTCGCTGGTTCAACTCCGGCTCGAAGGAGGAGTTTTTCATCACTGCCATGTTCTACTAAGAAGAATTTCAATGCAATCGTTCAAAAGATGGCTGGTTTTGTCACTTGATCAGTGGGACTTAACAACATATGGTGCAATACCTGGCAGACCTCAATGTTGTACCGCGTAGCACATCATGTCAACTTTGTGTGGCGGTTTCTCAATGACTTTAAGTGGATTCTTAATGGGTTTATCATGAAAGTTCTTGATTTCCTAAAAACAATTAGGCCGTTGAGGTTGCTGTTTTTCATGGTCAACCCATAATGTTGTTTTCCAAACGGAAATTGATGGAAAACCACTTTCTCTTTTTACCGCCTCACCCTTCGATAGCTCAGTTGGTAGAGCGGAGGACTGTAGGTTGATAAATGACAGGTATCCTTAGGTCGCTGGTTCAACTCCGGCTCGAAGGAGGAGTTTTTCATCACTGCCATGTTCTACGAGGAAGAATTTCAATGCAATTGCTCCAGAGATGGCTGGTTTTGTCACTTGATCAGTGGGACTTAACAACAGATGGTGCAATACGTGGCAGACCTCAATGTTGTATCGCATAGCATATCATGTTCCCTTTGTGTGGTGCTTTCTCAATGACTTTTAGTGGATTCTTAATAGGTTTATCATGAAAGTTCTTGGTTTCCTAAAAACAATCAGGTTGTGGAGGTGGCTGTTTTTCATGGTCAACCCATAATGTCGTTTTCCAAACGGAAATTGATGGAAAACCACTTTCTCTTTTTACCGCCTCACCCTTTGATAGCTCAGTTGGTAGAGCGGAGGACTGTAGGTTGATAAATGACAGGTATCCTTAGGTCGCTGGTTCAACTCCGGCTCGAAGGAGGAGTTTTTCATCACTGCCATGTTCTACTAGGTAGAATTTCAATGCAATTGCTCCAGAGATGGCTGGTTTTGTCACTTGATCAGTGGGACTTAACAACAGATGGTGCAATACCTGGCAGACCTCAATGTTGTATCGCATAGCATATCATGTTCCCTTTGTGTGGTGCTTTCTCAATGACTTTTAGTGGATTCTTAATAGGTTTATCATGAAAGTTCTTGGTTTCCTAAAAACAATCAGGTTGTGGAGGTGGCTGTTTTTCATGGTCAACCCATAATGTCGTTTTCCAAACGGAAATTGATGGAAAACCACTTTCTCTTTTTACCTCCTCACCCTTCGATAGCTCAGTTGGTAGAGCGGAGGACTGTAGGTTGATAAATGACAGGTATCCTTAGGTCGCTGGTTCAACTCCGGCTCGAAGGAGGAGTTTTTCATCACTGCCATGTTCTACTAGGAAGAATTTCAATGCAATTGCTCCAGAGATGGCTGGTTTTGTCACTTGATCAGTGGGACTTAACAACAGATGGTGCAATACCTGGCAGACCTCAATGTTGTATCGCATAGCATATCATGTTCCCTTTGTGTGGTGCTTTCTCAATGACTTTTAGTGGATTCTTAATAGGTTTATCATGAAAGTTCTTGGTTTCCTAAAAACAATCAGGTTGTGGAGGTGGCTGTTTTTCATGGTCAACCCATGATGTCGTTTTCCAAACGGAAATTGATGGAAAACCACTTTCTCTTTTCACTTCCTCACCCTTCGATAGCTCAGTTGGTAGAGCGGAGGACTGTAGGTTGATAAATGACAGGTATCCTTAGGTCGCTGGTTCAACTCCGGCTCGAAGGAGGAGTTTTTCATCACTGCCATGTTCTACTAGGAAGAATTTCAATGCAATTGCTCCAGAGATGGCTGGTTTTGTCACTTGATCAGTGGGACTTAACAACAGATGGTGCAATACCTGGCAGACCTCAATGTTGTATCGCATAGCATATCATGTTCCCTTTGTGTGGTGCTTTCTCAATGACTTTCAGTGGATTCTTAATAGGTTTATCATGAAAGTTCTTGGTTTCCTAAAAACAATCAGGTTGTGGAGGTGGCTGTTTTTCATGGTCAACCCATGATGTCGTTTTCCAAACGGAAATTGATGGAAAACCACTTTCTCTTTTTACCTCCTCACCCTTCGATAGCTCAGTTGGTAGAGCGGAGGACTGTAGGTTGATAAATGACAGGTATCCTTAGGTCGCTGGTTCAACTCCGGCTCGAAGGAGGAGTTTTTCATCACTGCCATGTTCTACGAGGAAGAATTTCAATGCAATTGCTCCAGAGATGGCTGGTTTTGTCACTTGATCAGTGGGACTTAACAACAGATGGTGCAATACGTGGCAGACCTCAATGTTGTATCGCATAGCATATCATGTTCCCTTTGTGTGGTGCTTTCTCAATGACTTTTAGTGGATTCTTAATAGGTTTATCATGAAAGTTCTTGGTTTCCTAAAAACAATCAGGTTGTGGAGGTGGCTGTTTTTCATGGTCAACCCATGATGTCGTTTTCCAAACAGAAATTGATGGAAAACCACTTTCTCTTTTTACCTCCTCACCCTTCGATAGCTCAGTTGGTAGAGTGGAGGACTGTAGGTTGATAAATGACAGGTATCCTTAGGTCGCTGGTTCAACTCCGGCTCGAAGGAGGAGTTTTTCATCACTGCCATGTTCTACGAGGAAGAATTTCAATGCAATTGCTCCAGAGATGGCTGGTTTTGTCACTTGATCAGTGGGACTTAACAACAGATGGTGCAATACGTGGCAGACCTCAATGTTGTATCGCATAGCACATCATGTTCCCTTTGTGTGGTGCTTTCTCAATGACTTTTAGTGGATTCTTAATAGGTTTATCATGAAAGTTCTTGGTTTCCTAAAAGCAATCAGGTTGTGGAGGTGGCTGTTTTTCATGGTCAACCCATAATGTCGTTTTCCAAACGGAAATTGATGGAAAACCACTTTCTCTTTTCACTTCCTCACCCTTCGATAGCTCAGTTGGTAGAGCGGAGGACTGTAGGTTGATAAATGACAGGTATCCTTAGGTCGCTGGTTCAACTCCGGCTCGAAGGAGGAGTTTTTCATCACTGCCATGTTCTACTAGGAAGAATTTCAATGCAATTGCTCCAGAGATGGCTGGTTTTGTCACTTGATCAGTGGGACTTAACAACAGATGGTGCAATACCTGGCAGACCTCAATGTTGTACCGCGTAGCACATCATGTCAACTTTGTGTGGCGCTTTCTCAATGACTTTAAGTGCATTCTTAATGGGTTTATCATGAAAGTTCTTGGTTTCCTAAAAACAATCAGGTTGTGGAGGTGGCTGTTTTTCATGGTCAACCCATGATGTCGTTTTCCAAACGGAAATTGATGGAAAACCACTTTCTCTTTTTACCTCCTCACCCTTCGATAGCTCAGTTGGTAGAGCGGAGGACTGTAGGTTGATAAATGACAGGTATCCTTAGGTCGCTGGTTCAACTCCGGCTCGAAGGAGGAGTTTTTCATCACTGCCATGTTCTACGAGGAAGAATTTCAATGCAATTGCTCCAGAGATGGCTGGTTTTGTCACTTGATCAGTGGGACTTAACAACAGATGGTGCAATACCTGGCAGACCTCAATGTTGTATCGCATAGCATATCATGTTCCCTTTGTGTGGTGCTTTCTCAATGACTTTTAGTGGATTCTTAATAGGTTTATCATGAAAGTTCTTGGTTTCCTAAAAACAATCAGGTTGTGGAGGTGGCTGTTTTTCATGGTCAACCCATAATGTCGTTTTCCAAACGGAAATTGATGGAAAACCACTTTCTCTTTTTACCGCCTCACCCTTCGATAGCTCAGTTGGTAGAGCGGAGGACTGTAGGTTGATAAATGACAGGTATCCTTAGGTCGCTGGTTCAACTCCGGCTCGAAGGAGGAGTTTTTCATCACTGCCATGTTCTACTAGGAAGAATTTCAATGCAATTGCTCCAGAGATGGCTGGTTTTGTCACTTGATCAGTGGGACTTAACATCAGATGGTGCAATACCTGGCAGACCTCAATGTTGTATCGCATAGCATATCATGTTCCCTTTGTGTGGTGCTTTCTCAATGACTTTTAGTGGATTCTTAATAGGTTTATCATGAAAGTTCTTGGTTTCCTAAAAACAATCAGGTTGTGGAGGTGGCTGTTTTTCATGGTCAACCCATAATGTCGTTTTCCAAACGGAAATTGATGGAAAACCACTTTCTCTTTTCACTTCCTCACCCTTCGATAGCTCAGTTGGTAGAGGGGAGGACTGTAGGTTGATAAATGACAGGTATCCTTAGGTCGCTGGTTCAACTCCGGCTCGAAGGAGGAGTTTTTCATCACTGCCATGTTCTACGAGGAAGAATTTCAATGCAATTGCTCCAGAGATGGCTGGTTTTGTCACTTGATCAGTGGGACTTAACAACAGATGGTGCAATACGTGGCAGACCTCAATGTTGTATCGCATAGCATATCATGTTCCCTTTGTGTGGTGCTTTCTCAATGACTTTTAGTGGATTCTTAATAGGTTTATCATGAAAGTTCTTGGTTTCCTAAAAACAATCAGGTTGTGGAGGTGGCTGTTTTTCATGGTCAACCCATAATGTCGTTTTCCAAACGGAAATTGATGGAAAACCACTTTCTCTTTTCACCTCCTCACCCTTCGATAGCTCAGTTGGTAGAGCGGAGGACTGTAGGTTGATAAATGACAGGTATCCTTAGGTCGCTGGTTCAACTCCGGCTCGAAGGAGGAGTTTTTCATCACTGCCATGTTCTACTAGGAAGAATTTCAATGCAATTGCTCCAGAGATGGCTGGTTTTGTCACTTGATCAGTGGGACTTAACAACAGATGGTGCAATACCTGGCAGACCTCAATGTTGTATCGCATAGCATATCATGTTCCCTTTGTGTGGTGCTTTCTCAATGACTTTCAGTGGATTCTTAATAGGTTTATCATGAAAGTTCTTGGTTTCCTAAAAACAATCAGGTTGTGGAGGTGGCTGTTTTTCATGGTCAACCCATGATGTCGTTTTCCAAACGGAAATTGATGGAAAACCACTTTCTCTTTTTACCTCCTCACCCTTCGATAGCTCAGTTGGTAGAGCGGAGGACTGTAGGTTGATAAATGACAGGTATCCTTAGGTCGCTGGTTCAACTCCGGCTCGAAGGAGGAGTTTTTCATCACTGCCATGTTCTACTAGGTAGAATTTCAATGCAATTGCTCCAGAGATGGCTGGTTTTGTCACTTGATCAGTGGGACTTAACAACAGATGGTGCAATACCTGGCAGACCTCAATGTTGTATCGCATAGCATATCATGTTCCCTTTGTGTGGTGCTTTCTCAATGACTTTTAGTGGATTCTTTTTTTTTTTTTTTTTTTTTTTTAAAGATTTTGTTGGCATAGACACCTTTATTTATCAGTAGATAGACAGGAAACATGGGAGAGAGAGGGGGGTGTGACATGCAGCAAAGGACCTCCGATCGGGATTCGAACCAGGGTCGGCTGCGTATATGGTATGCGCTCTAACCACTCGACCACCTGCGCGCCCCTTTTAGTGGATTCTTAATAGGTTTATCATGAAAGTTCTTGGTTTCCTAAAAACAATCAGGTTGTGGAGGTGGCTGTTTTTCATGGTCAACCCATAATGTCGTTTTCCAAACGGAAATTGATGGAAAACCACTTTCTCTTTTTACCTCCTCACCCTTCGATAGCTCAGTTGGTAGAGCGGAGGACTGTAGGTTGATAAATGACAGGTATCCTTAGGTCGCTGGTTCAACTCCGGCTCGAAGGAGGAGTTTTTCATCACTGCCATGTTCTACTAGGAAGAATTTCAATGCAATTGCTCCAGAGATGGCTGGTTTTGTCACTTGATCAGTGGGACTTAACAACAGATGGTGCAATACCTGGCAGACCTCAATGTTGTATCGCATAGCATATCATGTTCCCTTTGTGTGGTGCTTTCTCAATGACTTTTAGTGGATTCTTAATAGGTTTATCATGAAAGTTCTTGGTTTCCTAAAAACAATCAGGTTGTGGAGGTGGCTGTTTTTCATGGTCAACCCATAATGTCGTTTTCCAAACGGAAATTGATGAAAAACCACTTTCTCTTTTTACCCCCTCACCCTTCGATAGCTCAGTTGGTAGAGCGGAGGACTGTAGGTTGATAAATGACAGGTATCCTTAGGTCGCTGGTTCAACTCCGGCTCGAAGGAGGAGTTTTTCATCACTGCCATGTTCTACTAAGAAGAATTTCAATGCAATCGTTCAAAAGATGGCTGGTTTTGTCACTTGATCAGTGGGACTTAACAACATATGGTGCAATACCTGGCAGACCTCAATGTTGTACCGCGTAGCACATCATGTCAACTTTGTGTGGCGGTTTCTCAATGACTTTAAGTGGATTCTTAATGGGTTTATCATGAAAGTTCTTGATTTCCTAAAAACAATTAGGCCGTTGAGGTTGCTGTTTTTCATGGTCAACCCATAATGTTGTTTTCCAAACGGAAATTGATGGAAAACCACTTTCTCTTTTTACCTCCTCACCCTTCGATAGCTCAGTTGGTAGAGCGGAGGACTGTAGGTTGATAAATGACAGGTATCCTTAGGTCGCTGGTTCAACTCCGGCTCGAAGGAGGAGTTTTTCATCACTGCCATGTTCTACTAGGAAGAATTTCAATGCAATTGCTCCAGAGATGGCTGGTTTTGTCACTTGATCAGTGGGACTTAACAACAGATGGTGCAATACCTGGCAGACCTCAATGTTGTATCGCATAGCATATCATGTTCCCTTTGTGTGGTGCTTTCTCAATGACTTTTAGTGGATTCTTAATAGGTTTATCATGAAAGTTCTTGGTTTCCTAAAAACAATCAGGTTGTGGAGGTGGCTGTTTTTCATGGTCAACCCATGATGTCGTTTTCCAAACGGAAATTGATGGAAAACCACTTTCTCTTTTTACCTCCTCACCCTTCGATAGCTCAGTTGGTAGAGCGGAGGACTGTAGGTTGATAAATGACAGGTATCCTTAGGTCGCTGGTTCAACTCCGGCTCGAAGGAGGAGTTTTTCATCACTGCCATGTTCTACGAGGAAGAATTTCAATGCAATTGCTCCAGAGATGGCTGGTTTTGTCACTTGATCAGTGGGACTTAACAACAGATGGTGCAATACGTGGCAGACCTCAATGTTGTATCGCATAGCACATCATGTTCCCTTTGTGTGGTGCTTTCTCAATGACTTTTAGTGGATTCTTAATAGGTTTATCATGAAAGTTCTTGGTTTCCTAAAAGCAATCAGGTTGTGGAGGTGGCTGTTTTTCATGGTCAACCCATAATGTCGTTTTCCAAACGGAAATTGATGGAAAACCACTTTCTCTTTTCACTTCCTCACCCTTCGATAGCTCAGTTGGTAGAGCGGAGGACTGTAGGTTGATAAATGACAGGTATCCTTAGGTCGCTGGTTCAACTCCGGCTCGAAGGAGGAGTTTTTCATCACTGCCATGTTCTACTAGGAAGAATTTCAATGCAATTGCTCCAGAGATGGCTGGTTTTGTCACTTGATCAGTGGGACTTAACAACAGATGGTGCAATACCTGGCAGACCTCAATGTTGTACCGCGTAGCACATCATGTCAACTTTGTGTGGCGCTTTCTCAATGACTTTAAGTGCATTCTTAATGGGTTTATCATGAAAGTTCTTGGTTTCCTAAAAACAATCAGGTTGTGGAGGTGGCTGTTTTTCATGGTCAACCCATGATGTCGTTTTCCAAACGGAAATTGATGGAAAACCACTTTCTCTTTTTACCTCCTCACCCTTCGATAGCTCAGTTGGTAGAGCGGAGGACTGTAGGTTGATAAATGACAGGTATCCTTAGGTCGCTGGTTCAACTCCGGCTCGAAGGAGGAGTTTTTCATCACTGCCATGTTCTACGAGGAAGAATTTCAATGCAATTGCTCCAGAGATGGCTGGTTTTGTCACTTGATCAGTGGGACTTAACAACAGATGGTGCAATACCTGGCAGACCTCAATGTTGTATCGCATAGCATATCATGTTCCCTTTGTGTGGTGCTTTCTCAATGACTTTTAGTGGATTCTTAATAGGTTTATCATGAAAGTTCTTGGTTTCCTAAAAACAATCAGGTTGTGGAGGTGGCTGTTTTTCATGGTCAACCCATAATGTCGTTTTCCAAACGGAAATTGATGGAAAACCACTTTCTCTTTTTACCGCCTCACCCTTCGATAGCTCAGTTGGTAGAGCGGAGGACTGTAGGTTGATAAATGACAGGTATCCTTAGGTCGCTGGTTCAACTCCGGCTCGAAGGAGGAGTTTTTCATCACTGCCATGTTCTACTAGGAAGAATTTCAATGCAATTGCTCCAGAGATGGCTGGTTTTGTCACTTGATCAGTGGGACTTAACATCAGATGGTGCAATACCTGGCAGACCTCAATGTTGTATCGCATAGCATATCATGTTCCCTTTGTGTGGTGCTTTCTCAATGACTTTTAGTGGATTCTTAATAGGTTTATCATGAAAGTTCTTGGTTTCCTAAAAACAATCAGGTTGTGGAGGTGGCTGTTTTTCATGGTCAACCCATAATGTCGTTTTCCAAACGGAAATTGATGGAAAACCACTTTCTCTTTTCACTTCCTCACCCTTCGATAGCTCAGTTGGTAGAGGGGAGGACTGTAGGTTGATAAATGACAGGTATCCTTAGGTCGCTGGTTCAACTCCGGCTCGAAGGAGGAGTTTTTCATCACTGCCATGTTCTACGAGGAAGAATTTCAATGCAATTGCTCCAGAGATGGCTGGTTTTGTCACTTGATCAGTGGGACTTAACAACAGATGGTGCAATACGTGGCAGACCTCAATGTTGTATCGCATAGCATATCATGTTCCCTTTGTGTGGTGCTTTCTCAATGACTTTTAGTGGATTCTTAATAGGTTTATCATGAAAGTTCTTGGTTTCCTAAAAACAATCAGGTTGTGGAGGTGGCTGTTTTTCATGGTCAACCCATAATGTCGTTTTCCAAACGGAAATTGATGGAAAACCACTTTCTCTTTTTACCTCCTCACCCTTCGATAGCTCAGTTGGTAGAGCGGAGGACTGTAGGTTGATAAATGACAGGTATCCTTAGGTCGCTGGTTCAACTCCGGCTCGAAGGAGGAGTTTTTCATCACTGCCATGTTCTACTAGGAAGAATTTCAATGCAATTGCTCCAGAGATGGCTGGTTTTGTCACTTGATCAGTGGGACTTAACAACAGATGGTGCAATACCTGGCAGACCTCAATGTTGTATCGCATAGCATATCATGTTCCCTTTGTGTGGTGCTTTCTCAATGACTTTCAGTGGATTCTTAATAGGTTTATCATGAAAGTTCTTGGTTTCCTAAAAACAATCAGGTTGTGGAGGTGGCTGTTTTTCATGGTCAACCCATGATGTCGTTTTCCAAACAGAAATTGATGGAAAACCACTTTCTCTTTTTACCTCCTCACCCTTCGATAGCTCAGTTGGTAGAGCGGAGGACTGTAGGTTGATAAATGACAGGTATCCTTAGGTCGCTGGTTCAACTCCGGCTCGAAGGAGGAGTTTTTCATCACTGCCATGTTCTACTAGGTAGAATTTCAATGCAATTGCTCCAGAGATGGCTGGTTTTGTCACTTGATCAGTGGGACTTAACAACAGATGGTGCAATACCTGGCAGACCTCAATGTTGTATCGCATAGCATATCATGTTCCCTTTGTGTGGTGCTTTCTCAATGACTTTTAGTGGATTCTTAATAGGTTTATCATGAAAGTTCTTGGTTTCCTAAAAACAATCAGGTTGTGGAGGTGGCTGTTTTTCATGGTCAACCCATAATGTCGTTTTCCAAACGGAAATTGATGAAAAACCACTTTCTCTTTTCACCCCCTCACCCTTCGATAGCTCAGTTGGTAGAGTGGAGGACTGTAGGTTGATAAATGACAGGTATCCTTAGGTCGCTGGTTCAACTCCGGCTCGAAGGAGGAGTTTTTCATCACTGCCATGTTCTACTAAGAAGAATTTCAATGCAATCTTTCAAAAGATGGCTGGTTTTGTCACTTGATCAGTGGGACTTAACAACATATGGTGCAATACCTGGCAGACCTCAATGTTGTATCGCATAGCATATCATGTTCCCTTTGTGTGGTGCTTTCTCAATGACTTTTAGTGGATTCTTAATAGGTTTATCATGAAAGTTCTTGGTTTCCTAAAAACAATCAGGTTGTGGAGGTGGCTGTTTTTCATGGTCAACCCATAATGTCGTTTTCCAAACGGAAATTGATGAGAAACCACTTTTTTTTCCCCCCCCTCACCCTTCGATAGCTCAGTTGGTAGAGCGGAGGACTGTAGGTTGATAAATGACAGGTATCCTTAGGTCGCTGGTTCAACTCCGGCTCGAAGGAGGAGTTTTTCATCACTGCCATGTTCTACGAGGAAGAATTTCAATGCAATTGCTCCAGAGATGGCTGGTTTTGTCACTTGATCAGTGGGACTTAACAACAGATGGTGCAATACGTGGCAGACCTCAATGTTGTATCGCATAGCATATCATGTTCCCTTTGTGTGGTGCTTTCTCAATGACTTTTAGTGGATTCTTAATAGGTTTATCATGAAAGTTCTTGGTTTCCTAAAAACAATCAGGTTGTGGAGGTGGCTGTTTTTCATGGTCAACCCATAATGTCGTTTTCCAAACGGAAATTGATGGAAAACCACTTTCTCTTTTTACCTCCTCACCCTTCGATAGCTCAGTTGGTAGAGCGGAGGACTGTAGGTTGATAAATGACAGGTATCCTTAGGTCGCTGGTTCAACTCCGGCTCGAAGGAGGAGTTTTTCATCACTGCCATGTTCTACTAAGAAGAATTTCAATGCAATCGTTCCAAAGATGGCTGGTTTTGTCACTTGATCAGTGGGACTTAACAACATATGGTGCAATACCTGGCAGACCTCAATGTTGTACCGCGTAGCACATCATGTCAACTTTGTGTGGCGGTTTCTCAATGACTTTAAGTGGATTCTTAATGGGTTTATCATGAAAGTTCTTGATTTCCTAAAAACAATTAGGCCGTTGAGGTTGCTGTTTTTCATGGTCAACCCATAATGTTGTTTTCCAAACGGAAATTGATGGAAAACCACTTTCTCTTTTTACCGCCTCACCCTTCGATAGCTCAGTTGATAGAGCGGAGGACTGTAGGTTGATAAATGACAGGTATCCTTAGGTCGCTGGTTCAACTCCGGCTCGAAGGAGGAGTTTTTCATCACTGCCATGTTCTACGAGGAAGAATTTCAATGCAATTGCTCCAGAGATGGCTGGTTT
Organism: Scomber japonicus; assembly: GCF_027409825.1. NCBI lineage: Eukaryota > Metazoa > Chordata > Actinopteri > Scombriformes > Scombridae > Scomber > Scomber japonicus. The sequence continues at coordinate 4,401,647 of NC_070590.1, read as the reverse complement.
TGTCACTTGATCAGTGGGACTTAACAACAGATGGTGCAATACGTGGCAGACCTCAATGTTGTATCGCATAGCATATCATGTTCCCTTTGTGTGGTGCTTTCTCAATGACTTTTAGTGGATTCTTAATAGGTTTATCATGAAAGTTCTTGGTTTCCTAAAAACAATCAGGTTGTGGAGGTGGCTGTTTTTCATGGTCAACCCATAATGTCGTTTTCCAAACGGAAATTGATGGAAAACCACTTTCTCTTTTTACCTCCTCACCCTTCGATAGCTCAGTTGGTAGAGCGGAGGACTGTAGGTTGATAAATGACAGGTATCCTTAGGTCGCTGGTTCAACTCCGGCTCGAAGGAGGAGTTTTTCATCACTGCCATGTTCTACGAGGAAGAATTTCAATGCAATTGCTCCAGAGATGGCTGGTTTTGTCACTTGATCAGTGGGACTTAACAACAGATGGTGCAATACGTGGCAGACCTCAATGTTGTATCGCATAGCATATCATGTTCCCTTTGTGTGGTGCTTTCTCAATGACTTTTAGTGGATTCTTAATAGGTTTATCATGAAAGTTCTTGGTTTCCTAAAAACAATCAGGTTGTGGAGGTGGCTGTTTTTCATGGTCAACCCATAATGTCGTTTTCCAAACGGAAATTGATGGAAAACCACTTTCTCTTTTTACCTCCTCACCCTTCGATAGCTCAGTTGGTAGAGCGGAGGACTGTAGGTTGATAAATGACAGGTATCCTTAGGTCGCTGGTTCAACTCCGGCTCGAAGGAGGAGTTTTTCATCACTGCCATGTTCTACTAAGAAGAATTTCAATGCAATCGTTCCAAAGATGGCTGGTTTTGTCACTTGATCAGTGGGACTTAACAACATATGGTGCAATACCTGGCAGACCTCAATGTTGTACCGCGTAGCACATCATGTCAACTTTGTGTGGCGGTTTCTCAATGACTTTAAGTGGATTCTTAATGGGTTTATCATGAAAGTTCTTGATTTCCTAAAAACAATTAGGCCGTTGAGGTTGCTGTTTTTCATGGTCAACCCATAATGTTGTTTTCCAAACGGAAATTGATGGAAAACCACTTTCTCTTTTTACCTCCTCACCCTTCGATAGCTCAGTTGGTAGAGCGGAGGACTGTAGGTTGATAAATGACAGGTATCCTTAGGTCGCTGGTTCAACTCCGGCTCGAAGGAGGAGTTTTTCATCACTGCCATGTTCTACGAGGAAGAATTTCAATGCAATTGCTCCAGAGATGGCTGGTTCTGTCACTTGATCAGTGGGACTTAACAACAGATGGTGCAATACCTGGCAGACCTCAATGTTGTATCGCGTAGCACATCATGTCAACTTTGTGTGGCGGTTTCTCAATGACTTTTAGTGGATTCTTAATGGGTTTATCATGAAAGTTCTTGATTTCCTAAAAACAATTAGGCCGTTGAGGTTGCTGTTTTTCATGGTCAACCCATAATGTTGTTTTCCAAACGGAAATTGATGGAAAACCACTTTCTCTTTTTACCTCCTCACCCTTCGATAGCTCAGTTGGTAGAGCGGAGGACTGTAGGTTGATAAATGACAGGTATCCTTAGGTCGCTGGTTCAACTCCGGCTCGAAGGAGGAGTTTTTCATCACTGCCATGTTCTACTAGGTAGAATTTCAATGCAATCGTTCCAAAGATGGCTGGTTTTGTCACTTGATCAGTGGGACTTAACAACAGATGGTGCAATACCTGGCAGACCTCAATGTTGTACCGCGTAGCACATCATGTCAACTTTGTGTGGTGCTTTCTCAATGACTTTTAGTGGATTCTTAATAGGTTTATCATGAAAGTTATTGGTTTCCTAAAAACAATCAGGTTGTGGAGGTGGCTGTTTTTCATGGTCAACCCATAATGTCGTTTTCCAAACGGAAATTGATGGAAAACCACTTTCTCTTTTTACCTCCTCACCCTTCGATAGCTCAGTTGGTAGAGCGGAGGACTGTAGGTTGATAAATGACAGGTATCCTTAGGTCGCTGGTTCAACTCCGGCTCGAAGGAGGAGTTTTTCATCACTGCCATGTTCTACGAGGAAGAATTTCAATGCAATTGCTCCAGAGATGGCTGGTTTTGTCACTTGATCAGTGGGACTTAACAACAGATGGTGCAATACCTGGCAGACCTCAATGTTGTATCGCATAGCATATCATGTTCCCTTTGTGTGGTGCCTTCTCAATGACTTTCAGTGGATTCTTAATAGGTTTATCATGAAAGTTCTTGGTTTCCTAAAAACAATCAGGTTGTGGAGGTGGCTGTTTTTCATAGTCAACCCATGATGTCGTTTTCCAAACGGAAATTGATGGAAAACCACTTTCTCTTTTTACCTCCTCACCCTTCGATAGCTCAGTTGGTAGAGCGGAGGACTGTAGGTTGATAAATGACAGGTATCCTTAGGTCGCTGGTTCAACTCCGGCTCGAAGGAGGAGTTTTTCATCACTGCCATGTTCTACTAGGTAGAATTTCAATGCAATTGCTCCAGAGATGGCTGGTTTTGTCACTTGATCAGTGGGACTTAACAACAGATGGTGCAATACGTGGCAGACCTCAATGTTGTATCGCATAGCATATCATGTTCCCTTTGTGTGGTGCTTTCTCAATGACTTTTAGTGGATTCTTAATAGGTTTATCATGAAAGTTCTTGGTTTCCTAAAAACAATCAGGTTGTGGAGGTGGCTGTTTTTCATGGTCAACCCATGATGTCGTTTTCCAAACGGAAATTGATGGAAAACCACTTTCTCTTTTTACCTCCTCACTCTTCGATAGCTCAGTTGGTAGAGCGGAGGACTGTAGGTTGATAAATGACAGGTATCCTTAGGTCGCTGGTTCAACTCCGGCTCGAAGGAGGAGTTTTTCATCACTGCCATGTTCTACTAGGTAGAATTTCAATGCAATCGTTCCAAAGATGGCTGGTTTTGTCACTTGATCAGTGGGACTTAACAACAGATGGTGCAATACCTGGCAGACCTCAATGTTGTACCGCGTAGCACATCATGTCAACTTTGTGTGGTGCTTTCTCAATGACTTTTAGTGGATTCTTAATAGGTTTATCATGAAAGTTATTGGTTTCCTAAAAACAATCAGGTTGTGGAGGTGGCTGTTTTTCATGGTCAACCCATAATGTCGTTTTCCAAACGGAAATTGATGGAAAACCACTTTCTCTTTTTACCTCCTCACCCTTCGATAGCTCAGTTGGTAGAGCGGAGGACTGTAGGTTGATAAATGACAGGTATCCTTAGGTCGCTGGTTCAACTCCGGCTCGAAGGAGGAGTTTTTCATCACTGCCATGTTCTACTAGGAAGAATTTCAATGCAATTGCTCCAGAGATGGCTGGTTTTGTCACTTGATCAGTGGGACTTAACAACAGATGGTGCAATACGTGGCAGACCTCAATGTTGTATCGCATAGCATATCATGTTCCCTTTGTGTGATGCTTTCTCAATGACTTTTAGTGGATTCTTAATAGGTTTATCATGAAAGTTCTTGGTTTCCTAAAAACAATCAGGTTGTGGAGGTGGCTGTTTTTCATGGTCAACCCATGATGTCGTTTTCCAAACGGAAATTGATGGAAAACCACTTTCTCTTTTTACCTCCTCACCCTTCGATAGGTCAGTTGGTAGAGCGGAGGACTGTAGGTTGATAAAAGACAGGTATCCTTAGGTCGCTGGTTCAACTCCGGCTCGGAGGAGGAGTTTTTCATCACTGCCATGTTCTACTAGGTAGAATTTCAATGCAATCGTTCCAAAGATGGCTGGTTTTGTCACTTGATCAGTGGGACTTAACAACAGATGGTGCAATACCTGGCAGACCTCAATGTTGTACCGCGTAGCACATCATGTCAACTTTGTGTGGCGGTTTCTCAATGACTTTAAGTGGATTCTTAATGGGTTTATCATGAAAGTTCTTGATTTCCTAAAAACAATTAGGCCGTTGAGGTTGCTGTTTTTCATGGTCAACCCATAATGTTGTTTTCCAAACGGAAATTGATGGAAAACCACTTTCTCTTTTTACCGCCTCACCCTTCGATAGCTCAGTTGGTAGAGCGGAGGACTGTAGGTTGATAAATGACAGGTATCCTTAGGTCGCTGGTTCAACTCCGGCTCGAAGGAGGAGTTTTTCATCACTGCCATGTTCTACGAGGAAGAATTTCAATGCAATTGCTCCAGAGATGGCTGGTTTTGTCACTTGATCAGTGGGACTTAACAACAGATGGTGCAATACGTGGCAGACCTCAATGTTGTATCGCATAGCATATCATGTTCCCTTTGTGTGGTGCTTTCTCAATGACTTTTAGTGGATTCTTAATAGGTTTATCATGAAAGTTCTTGGTTTCCTAAAAACAATCAGGTTGTGGAGGTGGCTGTTTTTCATGGTCAACCCATAATGTCGTTTTCCAAACGGAAATTGATGGAAAACCACTTTCTCTTTTTACCTCCTCACCCTTCGATAGCTCAGTTGGTAGAGCGGAGGACTGTAGGTTGATAAATGACAGGTATCCTTAGGTCGCTGGTTCAACTCCGGCTCGAAGGAGGAGTTTTTCATCACTGCCATGTTCTACGAGGAAGAATTTCAATGCAATTGCTCCAGAGATGGCTGGTTTTGTCACTTGATCAGTGGGACTTAACAACAGATGGTGCAATACGTGGCAGACCTCAATGTTGTATCGCATAGCATATCATGTTCCCTTTGTGTGGTGCTTTCTCAATGACTTTTAGTGGATTCTTAATAGGTTTATCATGAAAGTTCTTGGTTTCCTAAAAACAATCAGGTTGTGGAGGTGGCTGTTTTTCATGGTCAACCCATAATGTCGTTTTCCAAACGGAAATTGATGGAAAACCACTTTCTCTTTTTACCTCCTCACCCTTCGATAGCTCAGTTGGTAGAGCGGAGGACTGTAGGTTGATAAATGACAGGTATCCTTAGGTCGCTGGTTCAACTCCGGCTCGAAGGAGGAGTTTTTCATCACTGCCATGTTCTACTAAGAAGAATTTCAATGCAATCGTTCCAAAGATGGCTGGTTTTGTCACTTGATCAGTGGGACTTAACAACATATGGTGCAATACCTGGCAGACCTCAATGTTGTACCGCGTAGCACATCATGTCAACTTTGTGTGGCGGTTTCTCAATGACTTTAAGTGGATTCTTAATGGGTTTATCATGAAAGTTCTTGATTTCCTAAAAACAATTAGGCCGTTGAGGTTGCTGTTTTTCATGGTCAACCCATAATGTTGTTTTCCAAACGGAAATTGATGGAAAACCACTTTCTCTTTTTACCGCCTCACCCTTCGATAGCTCAGTTGATAGAGCGGAGGACTGTAGGTTGATAAATGACAGGTATCCTTAGGTCGCTGGTTCAACTCCGGCTCGAAGGAGGAGTTTTTCATCACTGCCATGTTCTACGAGGAAGAATTTCAATGCAATTGCTCCAGAGATGGCTGGTTTTGTCACTTGATCAGTGGGACTTAACAACAGATGGTGCAATACGTGGCAGACCTCAATGTTGTATCGCATAGCATATCATGTTCCCTTTGTGTGGTGCTTTCTCAATGACTTTTAGTGGATTCTTAATAGGTTTATCATGAAAGTTCTTGGTTTCCTAAAAACAATCAGGTTGTGGAGGTGGCTGTTTTTCATGGTCAACCCATAATGTCGTTTTCCAAACGGAAATTGATGGAAAACCACTTTCTCTTTTTACCTCCTCACCCTTCGATAGCTCAGTTGGTAGAGCGGAGGACTGTAGGTTGATAAATGACAGGTATCCTTAGGTCGCTGGTTCAACTCCGGCTCGAAGGAGGAGTTTTTCATCACTGCCATGTTCTACGAGGAAGAATTTCAATGCAATTGCTCCAGAGATGGCTGGTTTTGTCACTTGATCAGTGGGACTTAACAACAGATGGTGCAATACGTGGCAGACCTCAATGTTGTATCGCATAGCATATCATGTTCCCTTTGTGTGGTGCTTTCTCAATGACTTTTAGTGGATTCTTAATAGGTTTATCATGAAAGTTCTTGGTTTCCTAAAAACAATCAGGTTGTGGAGGTGGCTGTTTTTCATGGTCAACCCATAATGTCGTTTTCCAATCGGAAAGTGATGGAAAACCACTTTCTCTTTTTACCTCCTCACCCTTCGATAGCTCAGTTGGTAGAGCGGAGGACTGTAGGTTGATAAATGACAGGTATCCTTAGGTCGCTGGTTCAACTCCGGCTCGAAGGAGGAGTTTTTCATCACTGCCATGTTCTACGAGGAAGAATTTCAATGCAATTGCTCCAGAGATGGCTGGTTTTGTCACTTGATCAGTGGGACTTAACAACAGATGGTGCAATACGTGGCAGACCTCATTGTTGTATCGCATAGCATATCATGTTCCCTTTGTGTGGTGCTTTCTCAATGACTTTTAGTGGATTCTTAATAGGTTTATCATGAAAGTTCTTGGTTTCCTAAAAACAATCAGGTTGTGGAGGTGGCTGTTTTTCATGGTCAACCCATAATGTCGTTTTCCAAACGGAAATTGATGGAAAACCACTTTCTCTTTTTACCTCCTCACCCTTCGATAGCTCAGTTGGTAGAGCGGAGGACTGTAGGTTGATAAATGACAGGTATCCTTAGGTCGCTGGTTCAACTCCGGCTCGAAGGAGGAGTTTTTCATCACTGCCATGTTCTACGAGGAAGAATTTCAATGCAATTGCTCCAGAGATGGCTGGTTTTGTCACTTGATCAGTGGGACTTAACAACAGATGGTGCAATACCTGGCAGACCTCAATGTTGTATCGCATAGCATATCATGTTCCCTTTGTGTGGTGCTTTCTCAATGACTTTTAGTGGATTCTTAATAGGTTTATCATGAAAGTTCTTGGTTTCCTAAAAACAATCAGGTTGTGGAGGTGGCTGTTTTTCATGGTCAACCCATGATGTCGTTTTCCAAACGGAAATTGATGGAAAACCACTTTCTCTTTTTACCTCCTCACCCTTCGATAGCTCAGTTGGTAGAGTGGAGGACTGTAGGTTGATAAATGACAGGTATCCTTAGGTCGCTGGTTCAACTCCGGCTCGAAGGAGGAGTTTTTCATCACTGCCATGTTCTACGAGGAAGAATTTCAATGCAATTGCTCCAGAGATGGCTGGTTCTGTCACTTGATCAGTGGGACTTAACAACAGATGGTGCAATACCTGGCAGACCTCAATGTTGTATCGCGTAGCACATCATGTCAACTTTGTGTGGCGGTTTCTCAATGACTTTTAGTGGATTCTTAATGGGTTTATCATGAAAGTTCTTGATTTCCTAAAAACAATTAGGCCGTTGAGGTTGCTGTTTTTCATGGTCAACCCATAATGTTGTTTTCCAAACGGAAATTGATGGAAAACCACTTTCTCTTTTTACCTCCTCACCCTTCGATAGCTCAGTTGGTAGAGCGGAGGACTGTAGGTTGATAAATGACAGGTATCCTTAGGTCGCTGGTTCAACTCCGGCTCGAAGGAGGAGTTTTTCATCACTGCCATGTTCTACTAGGTAGAATTTCAATGCAATCGTTCCAAAGATGGCTGGTTTTGTCACTTGATCAGTGGGACTTAACAACAGATGGTGCAATACCTGGCAGACCTCAATGTTGTACCGCGTAGCACATCATGTCAACTTTGTGTGGTGCTTTCTCAATGACTTTTAGTGGATTCTTAATAGGTTTATCATGAAAGTTATTGGTTTCCTAAAAACAATCAGGTTGTGGAGGTGGCTGTTTTTCATGGTCAACCCATAATGTCGTTTTCCAAACGGAAATTGATGGAAAACCACTTTCTCTTTTTACCTAGCTCAGTTGGTAGAGCGGAGGACTGTAGGTTGATAAATGACAGGTATCCTTAGGTCGCTGGTTCAACTCCGGCTCGAAGGAGGAGTTTTTCATCACTGCCATGTTCTACGAGGAAGAATTTCAATGCAATTGCTCCAGAGATGGCTGGTTTTGTCACTTGATCAGTGGGACTTAACAACAGATGGTGCAATACCTGGCAGACCTCAATGTTGTATCGCATAGCATATCATGTTCCCTTTGTGTGGTGCCTTCTCAATGACTTTCAGTGGATTCTTAATAGGTTTATCATGAAAGTTCTTGGTTTCCTAAAAACAATCAGGTTGTGGAGGTGGCTGTTTTTCATGGTCAACCCATGATGTCGTTTTCCAAACGGAAATTGATGGAAAACCACTTTCTCTTTTTACCTCCTCACCCTTCGATAGCTCAGTTGGTAGAGCGGAGGACTGTAGGTTGATAAATGACAGGTATCCTTAGGTCGCTGGTTCAACTCCGGCTCGAAGGAGGAGTTTTTCATCACTGCCATGTTCTACTAGGAAGAATTTCAATGCAATTGCTCCAGAGATGGCTGGTTTTGTCACTTGATCAGTGGGACTTAACAACAGATGGTGCAATACGTGGCAGACCTCAATGTTGTATCGCATAGCATATCATGTTCCCTTTGTGTGGTGCTTTCTCAATGACTTTTAGTGGATTCTTAATAGGTTTATCATGAAAGTTCTTGGTTTCCTAAAAACAATCAGGTTGTGGAGGTGGCTGTTTTTCATGGTCAACCCATAATGTCGTTTTCCAAACGGAAATTGATGGAAAACCACTTTCTCTTTTTACCTCCTCACCCTTCGATAGCTCAGTTGGTAGAGCGGAGGACTGTAGGTTGATAAATGACAGGTATCCTTAGGTCGCTGGTTCAACTCCGGCTCGAAGGAGGAGTTTTTCATCACTGCCATGTTCTACGAGGAAGAATTTCAATGCAATTGCTCCAGAGATGGCTGGTTTTGTCACTTGATCAGTGGGACTTAACAACAGATGGTGCAATACGTGGCAGACCTCAATGTTGTATCGCATAGCATATCATGTTCCCTTTGTGTGGTGCTTTCTCAATGACTTTTAGTGGATTCTTAATAGGTTTATCATGAAAGTTCTTGGTTTCCTAAAAACAATCAGGTTGTGGAGGTGGCTGTTTTTCATGGTCAACCCATAATGTCGTTTTCCAATCGGAAAGTGATGGAAAACCACTTTCTCTTTTTACCTCCTCACCCTTCGATAGCTCAGTTGGTAGAGCGGAGGACTGTAGGTTGATAAATGACAGGTATCCTTAGGTCGCTGGTTCAACTCCGGCTCGAAGGAGGAGTTTTTCATCACTGCCATGTTCTACGAGGAAGAATTTCAATGCAATTGCTCCAGAGATGGCTGGTTTTGTCACTTGATCAGTGGGACTTAACAACAGATGGTGCAATACGTGGCAGACCTCATTGTTGTATCGCATAGCATATCATGTTCCCTTTGTGTGGTGCTTTCTCAATGACTTTTAGTGGATTCTTAATAGGTTTATCATGAAAGTTCTTGGTTTCCTAAAAACAATCAGGTTGTGGAGGTGGCTGTTTTTCATGGTCAACCCATAATGTCGTTTTCCAAACGGAAATTGATGGAAAACCACTTTCTCTTTTTACCTCCTCACCCTTCGATAGCTCAGTTGGTAGAGCGGAGGACTGTAGGTTGATAAATGACAGGTATCCTTAGGTCGCTGGTTCAACTCCGGCTCGAAGGAGGAGTTTTTCATCACTGCCATGTTCTACGAGGAAGAATTTCAATGCAATTGCTCCAGAGATGGCTGGTTTTGTCACTTGATCAGTGGGACTTAACAACAGATGGTGCAATACCTGGCAGACCTCAATGTTGTATCGCATAGCATATCATGTTCCCTTTGTGTGGTGCTTTCTCAATGACTTTTAGTGGATTCTTAATAGGTTTATCATTAAAGTTCTTGGTTTCCTAAAAACAATCAGGTTGTGGAGGTGGCTGTTTTTCATGGTCAACCCATGATGTCGTTTTCCAAACGGAAATTGATGGAAAACCACTTTCTCTTTTTACCTCCTCACCCTTCGATAGCTCAGTTGGTAGAGCGGAGGACTGTAGGTTGATAAATGACAGGTATCCTTAGGTCGCTGGTTCAACTCCGGCTCGAAGGAGGAGTTTTTCATCACTGCCATGTTCTACGAGGAAGAATTTCAATGCAATTGCTCCAGAGATGGCTGGTTCTGTCACTTGATCAGTGGGACTTAACAACAGATGGTGCAATACCTGGCAGACCTCAATGTTGTATCGCGTAGCACATCATGTCAACTTTGTGTGGCGGTTTCTCAATGACTTTTAGTGGATTCTTAATGGGTTTATCATGAAAGTTCTTGATTTCCTAAAAACAATTAGGCCGTTGAGGTTGCTGTTTTTCATGGTCAACCCATAATGTTGTTTTCCAAACGGAAATTGATGGAAAACCACTTTCTCTTTTTACCTCCTCACCCTTCGATAGCTCAGTTGGTAGAGCGGAGGACTGTAGGTTGATAAATGACAGGTATCCTTAGGTCGCTGGTTCAACTCCGGCTCGAAGGAGGAGTTTTTCATCACTGCCATGTTCTACTAGGTAGAATTTCAATGCAATCGTTCCAAAGATGGCTGGTTTTGTCACTTGATCAGTGGGACTTAACAACAGATGGTGCAATATCTGGCAGACCTCAATGTTGTACCGCGTAGCACATCATGTCAACTTTGTGTGGTGCTTTCTCAATGACTTTTAGTGGATTCTTAATAGGTTTATCATGAAAGTTATTGGTTTCCTAAAAACAATCAGGTTGTGGAGGTGGCTGTTTTTCATGGTCAACCCATAATGTCGTTTTCCAAACGGAAATTGATGGAAAACCACTTTCTCTTTTTACCTAGCTCAGTTGGTAGAGCGGAGGACTGTAGGTTGATAAATGACAGGTATCCTTAGGTCGCTGGTTCAACTCCGGCTCGAAGGAGGAGTTTTTCATCACTGCCATGTTCTACGAGGAAGAATTTCAATGCAATTGCTCCAGAGATGGCTGGTTTTGTCACTTGATCAGTGGGACTTAACAACAGATGGTGCAATACCTGGCAGACCTCAATGTTGTATCGCATAGCATATCATGTTCCCTTTGTGTGGTGCCTTCTCAATGACTTTCAGTGGATTCTTAATAGGTTTATCATGAAAGTTCTTGGTTTCCTAAAAACAATCAGGTTGTGGAGGTGGCTGTTTTTCATGGTCAACCCATGATGTCGTTTTCCAAACGGAAATTGATGGAAAACCACTTTCTCTTTTTACCTCCTCACCCTTCGATAGCTCAGTTGGTAGAGCGGAGGACTGTAGGTTGATAAATGACAGGTATCCTTAGGTCGCTGGTTCAACTCCGGCTCGAAGGAGGAGTTTTTCATCACTGCCATGTTCTACTAGGTAGAATTTCAATGCAATTGCTCCAGAGATGGCTGGTTTTGTCACTTGATCAGTGGGACTTAACAACAGATGGTGCAATACGTGGCAGACCTCAATGTTGTATCGCATAGCATATCATGTTCCCTTTGTGTGGTGCTTTCTCAATGACTTTTAGTGGATTCTTAATAGGTTTATCATGAAAGTTCTTGGTTTCCTAAAAACAATCAGGTTGTGGAGGTGGCTGTTTTTCATGGTCAACCCATGATGTCGTTTTCCAAACGGAAATTGATGGAAAACCACTTTCTCTTTTTACCTCCTCACTCTTCGATAGCTCAGTTGGTAGAGCGGAGGACTGTAGGTTGATAAATGACAGGTATCCTTAGGTCGCTGGTTCAACTCCGGCTCGAAGGAGGAGTTTTTCATCACTGCCATGTTCTACTAGGTAGAATTTCAATGCAATCGTTCCAAAGATGGCTGGTTTTGTCACTTGATCAGTGGGACTTAACAACAGATGGTGCAATACCTGGCAGACCTCAATGTTGTACCGCGTAGCACATCATGTCAACTTTGTGTGGTGCTTTCTCAATGACTTTTAGTGGATTCTTAATAGGTTTATCATGAAAGTTATTGGTTTCCTAAAAACAATCAGGTTGTGGAGGTGGCTGTTTTTCATGGTCAACCCATAATGTCGTTTTCCAAACGGAAATTGATGGAAAACCACTTTCTCTTTTTACCTCCTCACCCTTCGATAGCTCAGTTGGTAGAGCGGAGGACTGTAGGTTGATAAATGACAGGTATCCTTAGGTCGCTGGTTCAACTCCGGCTCGAAGGAGGAGTTTTTCATCACTGCCATGTTCTACTAGGAAGAATTTCAATGCAATTGCTCCAGAGATGGCTGGTTTTGTCACTTGATCAGTGGGACTTAACAACAGATGGTGCAATACGTGGCAGACCTCAATGTTGTATCGCATAGCATATCATGTTCCCTTTGTGTGATGCTTTCTCAATGACTTTTAGTGGATTCTTAATAGGTTTATCATGAAAGTTCTTGGTTTCCTAAAAACAATCAGGTTGTGGAGGTGGCTGTTTTTCATGGTCAACCCATGATGTCGTTTTCCAAACGGAAATTGATGGAAAACCACTTTCTCTTTTTACCTCCTCACCCTTCGATAGCTCAGTTGGTAGAGCGGAGGACTGTAGGTTGATAAAAGACAGGTATCCTTAGGTCGCTGGTTCAACTCCGGCTCGGAGGAGGAGTTTTTCATCACTGCCATGTTCTACTAGGTAGAATTTCAATGCAATCGTTCCAAAGATGGCTGGTTTTGTCACTTGATCAGTGGGACTTAACAACAGATGGTGCAATACCTGGCAGACCTCAATGTTGTACCGCGTAGCACATCATGTCAACTTTGTGTGGTGCTTTCTCAATGACTTTTAGTGGATTCTTAATAGGTTTATCATGAAAGTTATTGGTTTCCTAAAAACAATCAGGTTGTGGAGGTGGCTGTTTTTCATGGTCAACCCATAATGTCGTTTTCCAAACGGAAATTGATGGAAAACCACTTTCTCTTTTTACCTCCTCACCCTTCGATAGCTCAGTTGGTAGAGCGGAGGACTGTAGGTTGATAAATGACAGGTATCCTTAGGTCGCTGGTTCAACTCCGGCTCGAAGGAGGAGTTTTTCATCACTGCCATGTTCTACTAGGAAGAATTTCAATGCAATTGCTCCAGAGATGGCTGGTTTTGTCACTTGATCAGTGGGACTTAACAACAGATGGTGCAATACGTGGCAGACCTCAATGTTGTATCGCATAGCATATCATGTTCCCTTTGTGTGGTGCTTTCTCAATGACTTTTAGTGGATTCTTAATAGGTTTATCATGAAAGTTCTTGGTTTCCTAAAAACAATCAGGTTGTGGAGGTGGCTGTTTTTCATGGTCAACCCATGATGTCGTTTTCCAAACGGAAATTGATGGAAAACCACTTTCTCTTTTTACCTCCTCACCCTTCGATAGCTCAGTTGGTAGAGCGGAGGACTGTAGGTTGATAAATGACAGGTATCCTTAGGTCGCTGGTTCAACTCCGGCTCGAAGGAGGAGTTTTTCATCACTGCCATGTTCTACTAGGTAGAATTTCAATGCAATTGCTCCAGAGATGGCTGGTTTTGTCACTTGATCAGTGGGACTTAACAACAGATGGTGCAATACGTGGCAGACCTCAATGTTGTATCGCATAGCATATCATGTTCCCTTTGTGTGGTGCTTTCTCAATGACTTTTAGTGGATTCTTAATAGGTTTATCATGAAAGTTCTTGGTTTCCTAAAAACAATCAGGTTGTGGAGGTGGCTGTTTTTCATGGTCAACCCATGATGTCGTTTTCCAAACGGAAATTGATGGAAAACCACTTTCTCTTTTTACCTCCTCACTCTTCGATAGCTCAGTTGGTAGAGCGGAGGACTGTAGGTTGATAAATGACAGGTATCCTTAGGTCGCTGGTTCAACTCCGGCTCGAAGGAGGAGTTTTTCATCACTGCCATGTTCTACGAGGAAGAATTTCAATGCAATTGCTCCAGAGATGGCTGGTTTTGTCACTTGATCAGTGGGACTTAACAACAGATGGTGCAATACCTGGCAGACCTCAATGTTGTATCGCATAGCATATCATGTTCCCTTTGTGTGGTGCCTTCTCAATGACTTTCAGTGGATTCTTAATAGGTTTATCATGAAAGTTCTTGGTTTCCTAAAAACAATCAGGTTGTGGAGGTGGCTGTTTTTCATGGTCAACCCATGATGTCGTTTTCCAAACGGAAATTGATGGAAAACCACTTTCTCTTTTTACCTCCTCACCCTTCGATAGCTCAGTTGGTAGAGCGGAGGACTGTAGGTTGATAAATGACAGGTATCCTTAGGTCGCTGGTTCAACTCCGGCTCGAAGGAGGAGTTTTTCATCACTGCCATGTTCTACTAGGTAGAATTTCAATGCAATTGCTCCAGAGATGGCTGGTTTTGTCACTTGATCAGTGGGACTTAACAACAGATGGTGCAATACGTGGCAGACCTCAATGTTGTATCGCATAGCATATCATGTTCCCTTTGTGTGGTGCTTTCTCAATGACTTTTAGTGGATTCTTAATAGGTTTATCATGAAAGTTCTTGGTTTCCTAAAAACAATCAGGTTGTGGAGGTGGCTGTTTTTCATGGTCAACCCATGATGTCGTTTTCCAAACGGAAATTGATGGAAAACCACTTTCTCTTTTTACCTCCTCACTCTTCGATAGCTCAGTTGGTAGAGCGGAGGACTGTAGGTTGATAAATGACAGGTATCCTTAGGTCGCTGGTTCAACTCCGGCTCGAAGGAGGAGTTTTTCATCACTGCCATGTTCTACTAGGTAGAATTTCAATGCAATCGTTCCAAAGATGGCTGGTTTTGTCACTTGATCAGTGGGACTTAACAACAGATGGTGCAATACCTGGCAGACCTCAATGTTGTACCGCGTAGCACATCATGTCAACTTTGTGTGGTGCTTTCTCAATGACTTTTAGTGGATTCTTAATAGGTTTATCATGAAAGTTATTGGTTTCCTAAAAACAATCAGGTTGTGGAGGTGGCTGTTTTTCATGGTCAACCCATAATGTCGTTTTCCAAACGGAAATTGATGGAAAACCACTTTCTCTTTTTACCTCCTCACCCTTCGATAGCTCAGTTGGTAGAGCGGAGGACTGTAGGTTGATAAATGACAGGTATCCTTAGGTCGCTGGTTCAACTCCGGCTCGAAGGAGGAGTTTTTCATCACTGCCATGTTCTACTAGGAAGAATTTCAATGCAATTGCTCCAGAGATGGCTGGTTTTGTCACTTGATCAGTGGGACTTAACAACAGATGGTGCAATACGTGGCAGACCTCAATGTTGTATCGCATAGCATATCATGTTCCCTTTGTGTGATGCTTTCTCAATGACTTTTAGTGGATTCTTAATAGGTTTATCATGAAAGTTCTTGGTTTCCTAAAAACAATCAGGTTGTGGAGGTGGCTGTTTTTCATGGTCAACCCATGATGTCGTTTTCCAAACGGAAATTGATGGAAAACCACTTTCTCTTTTTACCTCCTCACCCTTCGATAGCTCAGTTGGTAGAGCGGAGGACTGTAGGTTGATAAAAGACAGGTATCCTTAGGTCGCTGGTTCAACTCCGGCTCGGAGGAGGAGTTTTTCATCACTGCCATGTTCTACTAGGTAGAATTTCAATGCAATCGTTCCAAAGATGGCTGGTTTTGTCACTTGATCAGTGGGACTTAACAACAGATGGTGCAATACCTGGCAGACCTCAATGTTGTACCGCGTAGCACATCATGTCAACTTTGTGTGGTGCTTTCTCAATGACTTTTAGTGGATTCTTAATAGGTTTATCATGAAAGTTATTGGTTTCCTAAAAACAATCAGGTTGTGGAGGTGGCTGTTTTTCATGGTCAACCCATAATGTCGTTTTCCAAACGGAAATTGATGGAAAACCACTTTCTCTTTTTACCTCCTCACCCTTCGATAGCTCAGTTGGTAGAGCGGAGGACTGTAGGTTGATAAATGACAGGTATCCTTAGGTCGCTGGTTCAACTCCGGCTCGAAGGAGGAGTTTTTCATCACTGCCATGTTCTACTAGGAAGAATTTCAATGCAATTGCTCCAGAGATGGCTGGTTTTGTCACTTGATCAGTGGGACTTAACAACAGATGGTGCAATACGTGGCAGACCTCAATGTTGTATCGCATAGCATATCATGTTCCCTTTGTGTGGTGCTTTCTCAATGACTTTTAGTGGATTCTTAATAGGTTTATCATGAAAGTTCTTGGTTTCCTAAAAACAATCAGGTTGTGGAGGTGGCTGTTTTTCATGGTCAACCCATGATGTCGTTTTCCAAACGGAAATTGATGGAAAACCACTTTCTCTTTTTACCTCCTCACCCTTCGATAGCTCAGTTGGTAGAGCGGAGGACTGTAGGTTGATAAATGACAGGTATCCTTAGGTCGCTGGTTCAACTCCGGCTCGAAGGAGGAGTTTTTCATCACTGCCATGTTCTACTAGGTAGAATTTCAATGCAATCGTTCCAAAGATGGCTGGTTTTGTCACTTGATCAGTGGGACTTAACAACAGATGGTGCATTACGTGGCAGACCTCAATGTTGTATCGCATAGCATATCATGTTCCCTTTGTGTGGTGCTTTCTCAATGACTTTTAGTGGATTCTTAATAGGTTTATCATGAAAGTTATTGGTTTCCTAAAAACAATCAGGTTGTGGAGGTGGCTGTTTTTCATGGTCAACCCATAATGTCGTTTTCCAAACGGAAATTGATGGAAAACCACTTTCTCTTTTTACCTCCTCACCCTTCGATAGCTCAGTTGGTAGAGCGGAGGACTGTAGGTTGATAAATGACAGGTATCCTTAGGTCGCTGGTTCAACTCCGGCTCGAAGGAGGAGTTTTTCATCACTGCCATGTTCTACTAGGAAGAATTTCAATGCAATTGCTCCAGAGATGGCTGGTTTTGTCACTTGATCAGTGGGACTTAACAACAGATGGTGCAATACGTGGCAGACCTCAATGTTGTATCGCATAGCATATCATGTTCCCTTTGTGTGATGCTTTCTCAATGACTTTTAGTGGATTCTTAATAGGTTTATCATGAAAGTTCTTGGTTTCCTAAAAACAATCAGGTTGTGGAGGTGGCTGTTTTTCATGGTCAACCCATGATGTCGTTTTCCAAACGGAAATTGATGGAAAACCACTTTCTCTTTTTACCTCCTCACCCTTCGATAGCTCAGTTGGTAGAGCGGAGGACTGTAGGTTGATAAAAGACAGGTATCCTTAGGTCGCTGGTTCAACTCCGGCTCGGAGGAGGAGTTTTTCATCACTGCCATGTTCTACTAGGTAGAATTTCAATGCAATCGTTCCAAAGATGGCTGGTTTTGTCACTTGATCAGTGGGACTTAACAACAGATGGTGCAATACCTGGCAGACCTCAATGTTGTACCGCGTAGCACATCATGTCAACTTTGTGTGGTGCTTTCTCAATGACTTTTAGTGGATTCTTAATAGGTTTATCATGAAAGTTATTGGTTTCCTAAAAACAATCAGGTTGTGGAGGTGGCTGTTTTTCATGGTCAACCCATAATGTCGTTTTCCAAACGGAAATTGATGGAAAACCACTTTCTCTTTTTACCTCCTCACCCTTCGATAGCTCAGTTGGTAGAGCGGAGGACTGTAGGTTGATAAATGACAGGTATCCTTAGGTCGCTGGTTCAACTCCGGCTCGAAGGAGGAGTTTTTCATCACTGCCATGTTCTACTAGGAAGAATTTCAATGCAATTGCTCCAGAGATGGCTGGTTTTGTCACTTGATCAGTGGGACTTAACAACAGATGGTGCAATACGTGGCAGACCTCAATGTTGTATCGCATAGCATATCATGTTCCCTTTGTGTGGTGCTTTCTCAATGACTTTTAGTGGATTCTTAATAGGTTTATCATGAAAGTTCTTGGTTTCCTAAAAACAATCAGGTTGTGGAGGTGGCTGTTTTTCATGGTCAACCCATGATGTCGTTTTCCAAACGGAAATTGATGGAAAACCACTTTCTCTTTTTACCTCCTCACCCTTCGATAGCTCAGTTGGTAGAGCGGAGGACTGTAGGTTGATAAATGACAGGTATCCTTAGGTCGCTGGTTCAACTCCGGCTCGAAGGAGGAGTTTTTCATCACTGCCATGTTCTACTAGGTAGAATTTCAATGCAATTGCTCCAGAGATGGCTGGTTTTGTCACTTGATCAGTGGGACTTAACAACAGATGGTGCAATACGTGGCAGACCTCAATGTTGTATCGCATAGCATATCATGTTCCCTTTGTGTGGTGCTTTCTCAATGACTTTTAGTGGATTCTTAATAGGTTTATCATGAAAGTTCTTGGTTTCCTAAAAACAATCAGGTTGTGGAGGTGGCTGTTTTTCATGGTCAACCCATGATGTCGTTTTCCAAACGGAAATTGATGGAAAACCACTTTCTCTTTTTACCTCCTCACTCTTCGATAGCTCAGTTGGTAGAGCGGAGGACTGTAGGTTGATAAATGACAGGTATCCTTAGGTCGCTGGTTCAACTCCGGCTCGAAGGAGGAGTTTTTCATCACTGCCATGTTCTACGAGGAAGAATTTCAATGCAATTGCTCCAGAGATGGCTGGTTTTGTCACTTGATCAGTGGGACTTAACAACAGATGGTGCAATACCTGGCAGACCTCAATGTTGTATCGCATAGCATATCATGTTCCCTTTGTGTGGTGCCTTCTCAATGACTTTCAGTGGATTCTTAATAGGTTTATCATGAAAGTTCTTGGTTTCCTAAAAACAATCAGGTTGTGGAGGTGGCTGTTTTTCATGGTCAACCCATGATGTCGTTTTCCAAACGGAAATTGATGGAAAACCACTTTCTCTTTTTACCTCCTCACCCTTCGATAGCTCAGTTGGTAGAGCGGAGGACTGTAGGTTGATAAATGACAGGTATCCTTAGGTCGCTGGTTCAACTCCGGCTCGAAGGAGGAGTTTTTCATCACTGCCATGTTCTACTAGGTAGAATTTCAATGCAATTGCTCCAGAGATGGCTGGTTTTGTCACTTGATCAGTGGGACTTAACAACAGATGGTGCAATACGTGGCAGACCTCAATGTTGTATCGCATAGCATATCATGTTCCCTTTGTGTGGTGCTTTCTCAATGACTTTTAGTGGATTCTTAATAGGTTTATCATGAAAGTTCTTGGTTTCCTAAAAACAATCAGGTTGTGGAGGTGGCTGTTTTTCATGGTCAACCCATGATGTCGTTTTCCAAACGGAAATTGATGGAAAACCACTTTCTCTTTTTACCTCCTCACTCTTCGATAGCTCAGTTGGTAGAGCGGAGGACTGTAGGTTGATAAATGACAGGTATCCTTAGGTCGCTGGTTCAACTCCGGCTCGAAGGAGGAGTTTTTCATCACTGCCATGTTCTACTAGGTAGAATTTCAATGCAATCGTTCCAAAGATGGCTGGTTTTGTCACTTGATCAGTGGGACTTAACAACAGATGGTGCAATACCTGGCAGACCTCAATGTTGTACCGCGTAGCACATCATGTCAACTTTGTGTGGTGCTTTCTCAATGACTTTTAGTGGATTCTTAATAGGTTTATCATGAAAGTTATTGGTTTCCTAAAAACAATCAGGTTGTGGAGGTGGCTGTTTTTCATGGTCAACCCATAATGTCGTTTTCCAAACGGAAATTGATGGAAAACCACTTTCTCTTTTTACCTCCTCACCCTTCGATAGCTCAGTTGGTAGAGCGGAGGACTGTCGGTTGATAAATGACAGGTATCCTTAGGTCGCTGGTTCAACTCCGGCTCGAAGGAGGAGTTTTTCATCACTGCCATGTTCTACTAGGAAGAATTTCAATGCAATTGCTCCAGAGATGGCTGGTTTTGTCACTTGATCAGTGGGACTTAACAACAGATGGTGCAATACGTGGCAGACCTCAATGTTGTATCGCATAGCATATCATGTTCCCTTTGTGTGATGCTTTCTCAATGACTTTTAGTGGATTCTTAATAGGTTTATCATGAAAGTTCTTGGTTTCCTAAAAACAATCAGGTTGTGGAGGTGGCTGTTTTTCATGGTCAACCCATGATGTCGTTTTCCAAACGGAAATTGATGGAAAACCACTTTCTCTTTTTACCTCCTCACCCTTCGATAGCTCAGTTGGTAGAGCGGAGGACTGTAGGTTGATAAATGACAGGTATCCTTAGGTCGCTGGTTCAACTCCGGCTCGAAGGAGGAGTTTTTCATCACTGCCATGTTCTACGAGGAAGAATTTCAATGCAATTGCTCCAGAGATGGCTGGTTTTGTCACTTGATCAGTGGGACTTAACAACAGATGGTGCAATACCTGGCAGACCTCAATGTTGTATCGCATAGCATATCATGTTCCCTTTGTGTGGTGCCTTCTCAATGACTTTCAGTGGATTCTTAATAGGTTTATCATGAAAGTTCTTGGTTTCCTAAAAACAATCAGGTTGTGGAGGTGGCTGTTTTTCATGGTCAACCCATGATGTCGTTTTCCAAACGGAAATTGATGGAAAACCACTTTCTCTTTTTACCTCCTCACCCTTCGATAGCTCAGTTGGTAGAGCGGAGGACTGTAGGTTGATAAATGACAGGTATCCTTAGGTCGCTGGTTCAACTCCGGCTCGAAGGAGGAGTTTTTCATCACTGCCATGTTCTACTAGGTAGAATTTCAATGCAATTGCTCCAGAGATGGCTGGTTTTGTCACTTGATCAGTGGGACTTAACAACAGATGGTGCAATACGTGGCAGACCTCAATGTTGTATCGCATAGCATATCATGTTCCCTTTGTGTGGTGCTTTCTCAATGACTTTTAGTGGATTCTTAATAGGTTTATCATGAAAGTTCTTGGTTTCCTAAAAACAATCAGGTTGTGGAGGTGGCTGTTTTTCATGGTCAACCCATGATGTCGTTTTCCAAACGGAAATTGATGGAAAACCACTTTCTCTTTTTACCTCCTCACTCTTCGATAGCTCAGTTGGTAGAGCGGAGGACTGTAGGTTGATAAATGACAGGTATCCTTAGGTCGCTGGTTCAACTCCGGCTCGAAGGAGGAGTTTTTCATCACTGCCATGTTCTACTAGGTAGAATTTCAATGCAATCGTTCCAAAGATGGCTGGTTTTGTCACTTGATCAGTGGGACTTAACAACAGATGGTGCAATACCTGGCAGACCTCAATGTTGTACCGCGTAGCACATCATGTCAACTTTGTGTGGTGCTTTCTCAATGACTTTTAGTGGATTCTTAATAGGTTTATCATGAAAGTTATTGGTTTCCTAAAAACAATCAGGTTGTGGAGGTGGCTGTTTTTCATGGTCAACCCATAATGTCGTTTTCCAAACGGAAATTGATGGAAAACCACTTTCTCTTTTTACCTCCTCACCCTTCGATAGCTCAGTTGGTAGAGCGGAGGACTGTCGGTTGATAAATGACAGGTATCCTTAGGTCGCTGGTTCAACTCCGGCTCGAAGGAGGAGTTTTTCATCACTGCCATGTTCTACTAGGAAGAATTTCAATGCAATTGCTCCAGAGATGGCTGGTTTTGTCACTTGATCAGTGGGACTTAACAACAGATGGTGCAATACGTGGCAGACCTCAATGTTGTATCGCATAGCATATCATGTTCCCTTTGTGTGATGCTTTCTCAATGACTTTTAGTGGATTCTTAATAGGTTTATCATGAAAGTTCTTGGTTTCCTAAAAACAATCAGGTTGTGGAGGTGGCTGTTTTTCATGGTCAACCCATGATGTCGTTTTCCAAACGGAAATTGATGGAAAACCACTTTCTCTTTTTACCTCCTCACCCTTCGATAGCTCAGTTGGTAGAGCGGAGGACTGTAGGTTGATAAAAGACAGGTATCCTTAGGTCGCTGGTTCAACTCCGGCTCGGAGGAGGAGTTTTTCATCACTGCCATGTTCTACTAGGTAGAATTTCAATGCAATCGTTCCAAAGATGGCTGGTTTTGTCACTTGATCAGTGGGACTTAACAACAGATGGTGCAATACCTGGCAGACCTCAATGTTGTACCGCGTAGCACATCATGTCAACTTTGTGTGGTGCTTTCTCAATGACTTTTAGTGGATTCTTAATAGGTTTATCATGAAAGTTATTGGTTTCCTAAAAACAATCAGGTTGTGGAGGTGGCTGTTTTTCATGGTCAACCCATAATGTCGTTTTCCAAACGGAAATTGATGGAAAACCACTTTCTCTTTTTACCTCCTCACCCTTCGATAGCTCAGTTGGTAGAGCGGAGGACTGTAGGTTGATAAATGACAGGTATCCTTAGGTCGCTGGTTCAACTCCGGCTCGAAGGAGGAGTTTTTCATCACTGCCATGTTCTACTAGGAAGAATTTCAATGCAATTGCTCCAGAGATGGCTGGTTTTGTCACTTGATCAGTGGGACTTAACAACAGATGGTGCAATACGTGGCAGACCTCAATGTTGTATCGCATAGCATATCATGTTCCCTTTGTGTGGTGCTTTCTCAATGACTTTTAGTGGATTCTTAATAGGTTTATCATGAAAGTTCTTGGTTTCCTAAAAACAATCAGGTTGTGGAGGTGGCTGTTTTTCATGGTCAACCCATGATGTCGTTTTCCAAACGGAAATTGATGGAAAACCACTTTCTCTTTTTACCTCCTCACCCTTCGATAGCTCAGTTGGTAGAGCGGAGGACTGTAGGTTGATAAATGACAGGTATCCTTAGGTCGCTGGTTCAACTCCGGCTCGAAGGAGGAGTTTTTCATCACTGCCATATTCTACTAGGTAGAATTTCAATGCAATTGCTCCAGAGATGGCTGGTTTTGTCACTTGATCAGTGGGACTTAACAACAGATGGTGCAATACGTGGCAGACCTCAATGTTGTATCGCATAGCATATCATGTTCCCTTTGTGTGGTGCTTTCTCAATGACTTTTAGTGGATTCTTAATAGGTTTATCATGAAAGTTCTTGGTTTCCTAAAAACAATCAGGTTGTGGAGGTGGCTGTTTTTCATGGTCAACCCATGATGTCGTTTTCCAAACGGAAATTGATGGAAAACCACTTTCTCTTTTTACCTCCTCACTCTTCGATAGCTCAGTTGGTAGAGCGGAGGACTGTAGGTTGATAAAAGACAGGTATCCTTAGGTCGCTGGTTCAACTCCGGCTCGGAGGAGGAGTTTTTCATCACTGCCATGTTCTACTAGGAAGAATTTCAATGCAATTGCTCCAGAGATGGCTGGTTTTGTCACTTGATCAGTGGGACTTAACAACAGATGGTGCAATACGTGGCAGACCTCAATGTTGTATCGCATAGCATATCATGTTCCCTTTGTGTGATGCTTTCTCAATGACTTTTAGTGGATTCTTAATAGGTTTATCATGAAAGTTCTTGGTTTCCTAAAAACAATCAGGTTGTGGAGGTGGCTGTTTTTCATGGTCAACCCATGATGTCGTTTTCCAAACGGAAATTGATGGAAAACCACTTTCTCTTTTTACCTCCTCACCCTTCGATAGCTCAGTTGGTAGAGCGGAGGACTGTAGGTTGATAAAAGACAGGTATCCTTAGGTCGCTGGTTCAACTCCGGCTCGGAGGAGGAGTTTTTCATCACTGCCATGTTCTACTAGGTAGAATTTCAATGCAATCGTTCCAAAGATGGCTGGTTTTGTCACTTGATCAGTGGGACTTAACAACAGATGGTGCAATACCTGGCAGACCTCAATGTTGTACCGCGTAGCACATCATGTCAACTTTGTGTGGTGCTTTCTCAATGACTTTTAGTGGATTCTTAATAGGTTTATCATGAAAGTTATTGGTTTCCTAAAAACAATCAGGTTGTGGAGGTGGCTGTTTTTCATGGTCAACCCATAATGTCGTTTTCCAAACGGAAATTGATGGAAAACCACTTTCTCTTTTTACCTCCTCACCCTTCGATAGCTCAGTTGGTAGAGCGGAGGACTGTAGGTTGATAAATGACAGGTATCCTTAGGTCGCTGGTTCAACTCCGGCTCGAAGGAGGAGTTTTTCATCACTGCCATGTTCTACTAGGAAGAATTTCAATGCAATTGCTCCAGAGATGGCTGGTTTTGTCACTTGATCAGTGGGACTTAACAACAGATGGTGCAATACCTGGCAGACCTCAATGTTGTATCGCATAGCATATCATGTTCCCCATTTGTGTGGTGCCTTCTCAATGACTTTCAGTGGATTCTTAATAGGTTTATCATGAAAGTTCTTGGTTTCCTAAAAACAATCAGGTTGTGGAGGTGGCTGTTTTTCATGGTCAACCCATGATGTCGTTTTCCAAACGGAAATTGATGGAAAACCACTTTCTCTTTGTACCTCCTCACCCTTCGATAGCTCAGTTGGTAGAGCGGAGGACTGTAGGTTGATAAATGACAGGTATCCTTAGGTCGCTGGTTCAACTCCGGCTCGAAGGAGGAGTTTTTCATCACTGCCATGTTCTACTAGGTAGAATTTCAATGCAATCGTTCCAAAGATGGCTGGTTTTGTCACTTGATCAGTGGGACTTAACAACAGATGGTGCAATACCTGGCAGACCTCAATGTTGTACCGCGTAGCACATCATGTCAACTTTGTGTGGTGCTTTCTCAATGACTTTTAGTGGATTCTTAATAGGTTTATCATGAAAGTTATTGGTTTCCTAAAAACAATCAGGTTGTGGAGGTGGCTGTTTTTCATGGTCAACCCATAATGTCGTTTTCCAAACGGAAATTGATGGAAAACCACTTTCTCTTTTTACCTCCTCACCCTTCGATAGCTCAGTTGGTAGAGCGGAGGACTGTAGGTTGATAAATGACAGGTATCCTTAGGTCGCTGGTTCAACTCCGGCTCGAAGGAGGAGTTTTTCATCACTGCCATGTTCTACTAGGTAGAATTTCAATGCAACTGCTCCAGAGATGGCTGGTTTTGTCACTTGATCAGTGGGACTTAACAACAGATGGTGCAATACGTGGCAGACCTCAATGTTGTATCGCATAGCATATCATGTTCCCTTTGTGTGGTGCTTTCTCAATGACTTTTAGTGGATTCTTAATAGGTTTATCATGAAAGTTCTTGGTTTCCTAAAAACAATCAGGTTGTGGAGGTGGCTGTTTTTCATGGTCAACCCATGATGTCGTTTTCCAAACGGAAATTGATGGAAAACCACTTTCTCTTTTTACCTCCTCACCCTTCGATAGCTCAGTTGGTAGAGCGGAGGACTGTAGGTTGATAAAAGACAGGTATCCTTAGGTCGCTGGTTCAACTCCGGCTCGAAGGAGGAGTTTTTCATCACTGCCATGTTCTACTAGGTAGAATTTCAATGCAATCGTTCCAAAGATGGCTGGTTTTGTCACTTGATCAGTGGGACTTAACAACAGATGGTGCATTACGTGGCAGACCTCAATGTTGTATCGCATAGCATATCATGTTCCCTTTCTGTGGTGCTTTCTCAATGACTTTTAGTGGATTCTTAATAGGTTTATCATGAAAGTTATTGGTTTCCTAAAAACAATCAGGTTGTGGAGGTGGCTGTTTTTCATGGTCAACCCATAATGTCGTTTTCCAAACGGAAATTGATGGAAAACCACTTTCTCCTTTTACCTCCTCACCCTTCGATAGCTCAGTTGGTAGAGCGGAGGACTGTAGGTTGATAAATGACAGGTATCCTTAGGTCGCTGGTTCAACTCCGGCTCGAAGGAGGAGTTTTTCATCACTGCCATGTTCTACTAGGTAGAATTTCAATGCAATCGTTCCAAAGATGGCTGGTTTTGTCACTTGATCAGTGGGACTTAACAACAGATGGTGCAATACCTGGCAGACCTCAATGTTGTACCGCGTAGCACATCATGTCAACTTTGTGTGGTGCTTTCTCAATGACTTTTAGTGGATTCTTAATAGGTTTATCATGAAAGTTATTGGTTTCCTAAAAACAATCAGGTTGTGGAGGTGGCTGTTTTTCATGGTCAACCCATAATGTCGTTTTCCAAACGGAAATTGATGGAAAACCACTTTCTCTTTTTACCTCCTCACCCTTCGATAGCTCAGTTGGTAGAGCGGAGGACTGTAGGTTAATAAATGACAGGTATCCTTAGGTCGCTGGTTCAACTCCGGCTCGAAGGAGGAGTTTTTCATCACTGCCATGTTCTACTAGGAAGAATTTCAATGCAATTGCTCCAGAGATGGCTGGTTTTGTCACTTGATCAGTGGGACTTAACAACAGATGGTGCAATACGTGGCAGACCTCAATGTTGTATCGCATAGCATATCATGTTCCCTTTGTGTGATGCTTTCTCAATGACTTTTAGTGGATTCTTAATAGGTTTATCATGAAAGTTCTTGGTTTCCTAAAAACAATCAGGTTGTGGAGGTGGCTGTTTTTCATGGTCAACCCATGATGTCGTTTTCCAAACGGAAATTGATGGAAAACCACTTTCTCTTTTTACCTCCTCACCCTTCGATAGCTCAGTTGGTAGAGCGGAGGACTGTAGGTTGATAAAAGACAGGTATCCTTAGGTCGCTGGTTCAACTCCGGCTCGGAGGAGGAGTTTTTCATCACTGCCATGTTCTACTAGGTAGAATTTCAATGCAATCGTTCCAAAGATGGCTGGTTTTGTCACTTGATCAGTGGGACTTAACAACAGATGGTGCAATACCTGGCAGACCTCAATGTTGTACCGCGTAGCACATCATGTCAACTTTGTGTGGTGCTTTCTCAATGACTTTTAGTGGATTCTTAATAGGTTTATCATGAAAGTTATTGGTTTCCTAAAAACAATCAGGTTGTGGAGGTGGCTGTTTTTCATGGTCAACCCATAATGTCGTTTTCCAAACGGAAATTGATGGAAAACCACTTTCTCTTTTTACCTCCTCACCCTTCGATAGCTCAGTTGGTAGAGCGGAGGACTGTAGGTTGATAAATGACAGGTATCCTTAGGTCGCTGGTTCAACTCCGGCTCGAAGGAGGAGTTTTTCATCACTGCCATGTTCTACTAGGAAGAATTTCAATGCAATTGCTCCAGAGATGGCTGGTTTTGTCACTTGATCAGTGGGACTTAACAACAGATGGTGCAATACCTGGCAGACCTCAATGTTGTATCGCATAGCATATCATGTTCCCCATTTGTGTGGTGCCTTCTCAATGACTTTCAGTGGATTCTTAATAGGTTTATCATGAAAGTTCTTGGTTTCCTAAAAACAATCAGGTTGTGGAGGTGGCTGTTTTTCATGGTCAACCCATGATGTCGTTTTCCAAACGGAAATTGATGGAAAACCACTTTCTCTTTGTACCTCCTCACCCTTCGATAGCTCAGTTGGTAGAGCGGAGGACTGTAGGTTGATAAATGACAGGTATCCTTAGGTCGCTGGTTCAACTCCGGCTCGAAGGAGGAGTTTTTCATCACTGCCATGTTCTACTAGGTAGAATTTCAATGCAATCGTTCCAAAGATGGCTGGTTTTGTCACTTGATCAGTGGGACTTAACAACAGATGGTGCAATACCTGGCAGACCTCAATGTTGTACCGCGTAGCACATCATGTCAACTTTGTGTGGTGCTTTCTCAATGACTTTTAGTGGATTCTTAATAGGTTTATCATGAAAGTTATTGGTTTCCTAAAAACAATCAGGTTGTGGAGGTGGCTGTTTTTCATGGTCAACCCATAATGTCGTTTTCCAAACGGAAATTGATGGAAAACCACTTTCTCTTTTTACCTCCTCACCCTTCGATAGCTCAGTTGGTAGAGCGGAGGACTGTAGGTTGATAAATGACAGGTATCCTTAGGTCGCTGGTTCAACTCCGGCTCGAAGGAGGAGTTTTTCATCACTGCCATGTTCTACTAGGTAGAATTTCAATGCAACTGCTCCAGAGATGGCTGGTTTTGTCACTTGATCAGTGGGACTTAACAACAGATGGTGCAATACGTGGCAGACCTCAATGTTGTATCGCATAGCATATCATGTTCCCTTTGTGTGGTGCTTTCTCAATGACTTTTAGTGGATTCTTAATAGGTTTATCATGAAAGTTCTTGGTTTCCTAAAAACAATCAGGTTGTGGAGGTGGCTGTTTTTCATGGTCAACCCATAATGTCGTTTTCCAAACGGAAATTGATGGAAAACCACTTTCTCTTTTTACCTCCTCACCCTTCGATAGCTCAGTTGGTAGAGCGGAGGACTGTAGGTTAATAAATGACAGGTATCCTTAGGTCGCTGGTTCAACTCCGGCTCGAAGGAGGAGTTTTTCATCACTGCCATGTTCTACTAGGAAGAATTTCAATGCAATTGCTCCAGAGATGGCTGGTTTTGTCACTTGATCAGTGGGACTTAACAACAGATGGTGCAATACGTGGCAGACCTCAATGTTGTATCGCATAGCATATCATGTTCCCTTTGTGTGATGCTTTCTCAATGACTTTTAGTGGATTCTTAATAGGTTTATCATGAAAGTTCTTGGTTTCCTAAAAACAATCAGGTTGTGGAGGTGGCTGTTTTTCATGGTCAACCCATGATGTCGTTTTCCAAACGGAAATTGATGGAAAACCACTTTCTCTTTTTACCTCCTCACCCTTCGATAGCTCAGTTGGTAGAGCGGAGGACTGTAGGTTGATAAAAGACAGGTATCCTTAGGTCGCTGGTTCAACTCCGGCTCGGAGGAGGAGTTTTTCATCACTGCCATGTTCTACTAGGTAGAATTTCAATGCAATCGTTCCAAAGATGGCTGGTTTTGTCACTTGATCAGTGGGACTTAACAACAGATGGTGCAATACCTGGCAGACCTCAATGTTGTACCGCGTAGCACATCATGTCAACTTTGTGTGGTGCTTTCTCAATGACTTTTAGTGGATTCTTAATAGGTTTATCATGAAAGTTATTGGTTTCCTAAAAACAATCAGGTTGTGGAGGTGGCTGTTTTTCATGGTCAACCCATAATGTCGTTTTCCAAACGGAAATTGATGGAAAACCACTTTCTCTTTTTACCTCCTCACCCTTCGATAGCTCAGTTGGTAGAGCGGAGGACTGTAGGTTGATAAATGACAGGTATCCTTAGGTCGCTGGTTCAACTCCGGCTCGAAGGAGGAGTTTTTCATCACTGCCATGTTCTACTAGGAAGAATTTCAATGCAATTGCTCCAGAGATGGCTGGTTTTGTCACTTGATCAGTGGGACTTAACAACAGATGGTGCAATACCTGGCAGACCTCAATGTTGTATCGCATAGCATATCATGTTCCCCATTTGTGTGGTGCCTTCTCAATGACTTTCAGTGGATTCTTAATAGGTTTATCATGAAAGTTCTTGGTTTCCTAAAAACAATCAGGTTGTGGAGGTGGCTGTTTTTCATGGTCAACCCATGATGTCGTTTTCCAAACGGAAATTGATGGAAAACCACTTTCTCTTTGTACCTCCTCACCCTTCGATAGCTCAGTTGGTAGAGCGGAGGACTGTAGGTTGATAAATGACAGGTATCCTTAGGTCGCTGGTTCAACTCCGGCTCGAAGGAGGAGTTTTTCATCACTGCCATGTTCTACTAGGTAGAATTTCAATGCAATCGTTCCAAAGATGGCTGGTTTTGTCACTTGATCAGTGGGACTTAACAACAGATGGTGCAATACCTGGCAGACCTCAATGTTGTACCGCGTAGCACATCATGTCAACTTTGTGTGGTGCTTTCTCAATGACTTTTAGTGGATTCTTAATAGGTTTATCATGAAAGTTATTGGTTTCCTAAAAACAATCAGGTTGTGGAGGTGGCTGTTTTTCATGGTCAACCCATAATGTCGTTTTCCAAACGGAAATTGATGGAAAACCACTTTCTCTTTTTACCTCCTCACCCTTCGATAGCTCAGTTGGTAGAGCGGAGGACTGTAGGTTGATAAATGACAGGTATCCTTAGGTCGCTGGTTCAACTCCGGCTCGAAGGAGGAGTTTTTCATCACTGCCATGTTCTACTAGGTAGAATTTCAATGCAACTGCTCCAGAGATGGCTGGTTTTGTCACTTGATCAGTGGGACTTAACAACAGATGGTGCAATACGTGGCAGACCTCAATGTTGTATCGCATAGCATATCATGTTCCCTTTGTGTGGTGCTTTCTCAATGACTTTTAGTGGATTCTTAATAGGTTTATCATGAAAGTTCTTGGTTTCCTAAAAACAATCAGGTTGTGGAGGTGGCTGTTTTTCATGGTCAACCCATGATGTCGTTTTCCAAACGGAAATTGATGGAAAACCACTTTCTCTTTTTACCTCCTCACCCTTCGATAGCTCAGTTGGTAGAGCGGAGGACTGTAGGTTGATAAAAGACAGGTATCCTTAGGTCGCTGGTTCAACTCCGGCTCGAAGGAGGAGTTTTTCATCACTGCCATGTTCTACTAGGTAGAATTTCAATGCAATCGTTCCAAAGATGGCTGGTTTTGTCACTTGATCAGTGGGACTTAACAACAGATGGTGCATTACGTGGCAGACCTCAATGTTGTATCGCATAGCATATCATGTTCCCTTTGTGTGGTGCTTTCTCAATGACTTTTAGTGGATTCTTAATAGGTTTATCATGAAAGTTATTGGTTTCCTAAAAACAATCAGGTTGTGGAGGTGGCTGTTTTTCATGGTCAACCCATAATGTCGTTTTCCAAACGGAAATTGATGGAAAACCACTTTCTCTTTTTACCTCCTCACCCTTCGATAGCTCAGTTGGTAGAGAGGAGGACTGTAGGTTGATAAATGACAGGTATCCTTAGGTCGCTGGTTCAACTCCGGCTCGAAGGAGGAGTTTTTCATCACTGCCATGTTCTACTAGGTAGAATTTCAATGCAACTGCTCCAGAGATGGCTGGTTTTGTCACTTGATCAGTGGGACTTAACAACAGATGGTGCAATACGTGGCAGACCTCAATGTTGTATCGCATAGCATATCATGTTCCCTTTGTGTGGTGCTTTCTCAATGACTTTTAGTGGATTCTTAATAGGTTTATCATGAAAGTTCTTGGTTTCCTAAAAACAATCAGGTTGTGGAGGTGGCTGTTTTTCATGGTCAACCCATGATGTCGTTTTCCAAACGGAAATTGATGGAAAACCACTTTCTCTTTTTACCTCCTCACCCTTCGATAGCTCAGTTGGTAGAGCGGAGGACTGTAGGTTGATAAAAGACAGGTATCCTTAGGTCGCTGGTTCAACTCTGGCTCGAAGGAGGAGTTTTTCATCACTGCCATGTTCTACTAGGTAGAATTTCAATGCAATCGTTCCAAAGATGGCTGGTTTTGTCACTTGATCAGTGGGACTTAACAACAGATGGTGCAATACCTGGCAGACCTCAATGTTGTACCGCGTAGCACATCATGTTCCCTTTGTGTGATGCTTTCTCAATGACTTTTAGTGGATTCTTAATAGGTTTATCATGAAAGTTCTTGGTTTTCTAAAAACAATCAGGTTGTGGAGGTGGCTTTTTTTCATGGTCAACCCATGATGTCGTTTTCCAAACGGAAATTGATGGAAAACCACTTTCTCTTTTGACCTCCTCACCCTTCGATAGCTCAGTTGGTAGAGCGGAGGACTGTAGGTTGATAAATGACAGGTATCCTTAGGTCGCTGGTTCAACTCCGGCTCGAAGGAGGAGTTTTTCATCACTGCCATGTTCTACTAGGTAGAATTTCAATGCAATTGCTCCAGAGATGGCTGGTTTTGTCACTTGATCAGTGGGACTTAACAACAGATGGTGCAATACCTGGCAGACCTCAATGTTGTATCGCATAGCATATCATGTTCCCTTTGTGTGGTGCTTTCTCAATGACTTTTAGTGGATTCTTAATAGGTTTATCATGAAAGTTCTTGGTTTCCTAAAAACAATCAGGTTGTGGAGGTGGCTGTTTTTCATGGTCAACCCATAATGTCGTTTTCCAAACGGAAATTGATGAAAAACCACTTTCTCTTTTCACCCCCTCACCCTTCGATAGCTCAGTTGGTAGAGCGGAGGACTGTAGGTTGATAAATGACAGGTATCCTTAGGTCGCTGGTTCAACTCCAGCTCGAAGGAGGAATTTTTCATCACTGCCATGTTCTACGAGGAAGAATTTCAATGCAATTGCTCCAGAGATGGCTGGTTTTGTCACTTGATCAGTGGGACTTAACAACAGATGGTGCAATACGTGGCAGACCTCAATGTTGTATCGCATAGCATATCATGTTCCCTTTGTGTGGTGCTTTCTCAATGACTTTTAGTGGATTCTTAATAGGT
This sequence comes from Scomber japonicus, assembly GCF_027409825.1. Lineage (NCBI taxonomy): Eukaryota > Metazoa > Chordata > Actinopteri > Scombriformes > Scombridae > Scomber > Scomber japonicus. The sequence continues at coordinate 4,369,542 of NC_070590.1, read as the reverse complement.
TTATCATGAAAGTTCTTGGTTTCCTAAAAACAATCAGGTTGTGGAGGTGGCTGTTTTTCATGGTCAACCCATAATGTCGTTTTCCAAACGGAAATTGATGGAAAACCACTTTCTCTTTTTACCTCCTCACCCTTCGATAGCTCAGTTGGTAGAGCGGAAGACTGTAGGTTGATAAATGACAGGTATCCTTAGGTCGCTGGTTCAACTCCGGCTCGAAGGAGGAGTTTTTCATCACTGCCATGTTCTACGAGGAAGAATTTCAATGCAATTGCTCCAGAGATGGCTGGTTTTGTCACTTGATCAGTGGGACTTAACAACAGATGGTGCAATACGTGGCAGACCTCAATGTTGTATCGCATAGCATATCATGTTCCCTTTGTGTGGTGCTTTCTCAATGACTTTTAGTGGATTCTTAATAGGTTTATCATGAAAGTTCTTGGTTTCCTAAAAACAATCAGGTTGTGGAGGTGGCTGTTTTTCATGGTCAACCCATAATGTCGTTTTCCAAACGGAAATTGATGGAAAACCACTTTCTCTTTTTACCTCCTCACCCTTCGATAGCTCAGTTGGTAGAGCGGAGGACTGTAGGTTGATAAATGACAGGTATCCTTAGGTCGCTGGTTCAACTCCGGCTCGAAGGAGGAGTTTTTCATCACTGCCATGTTCTACGAGGAAGAATTTCAATGCAATTGCTCCAGAGATGGCTGGTTTTGTCACTTGATCAGTGGGACTTAACAACAGATGGTGCAATACCTGGCAGACCTCAATGTTGTATCGCATAGCATATCATGTTCCCTTTGTGTGGTGCTTTCTCAATGACTTTTAGTGGATTCTTAATAGGTTTATCATGAAAGTTCTTGGTTTCCTAAAAACAATCAGGTTGTGGAGGTGGCTGTTTTTCATGGTCAACCCATGATGTCGTTTTCCAAACGGAAATTGATGGAAAACCACTTTCACTTTTTACCTCCTCACCCTTCGATAGCTCAGTTGGTAAAGCGGAGGACTGTAGGTTGATAAATGACAGGTATCCTTAGGTCGCTGGTTCAACTCCGGCTCGAAGGAGGAGTTTTTCATCACTGCCATGTTCTACGAGGAAGAATTTCAATGCAATTGCTCCAGAGATGGCTGGTTCTGTCACTTGATCAGTGGGACTTAACAACAGATGGTGCAATACCTGGCAGACCTCAATGTTGTATCGCGTAGCACATCATGTCAACTTTGTGTGGCGGTTTCTCAATGACTTTTAGTGGATTCTTAATGGGTTTATCATGAAAGTTCTTGATTTCCTAAAAACAATTAGGCCGTTGAGGTTGCTGTTTTTCATGGTCAACCCATAATGTTGTTTTCCAAACGGAAATTGATGGAAAACCACTTTCTCTTTTTACCTCCTCACCCTTCGATAGCTCAGTTGGTAGAGCGGAGGACTGTAGGTTGATAAATGACAGGTATCCTTAGGTCGCTGGTTCAACTCCGGCTCGAAGGAGGAGTTTTTCATCACTGCCATGTTCTACTAGGTAGAATTTCAATGCAATCGTTCCAAAGATGGCTGGTTTTGTCACTTGATCAGTGGGACTTAACAACAGATGGTGCAATACCTGGCAGACCTCAATGTTGTACCGCGTAGCACATCATGTCAACTTTGTGTGGTGCTTTCTCAATGACTTTTAGTGGATTCTTAATAGGTTTATCATGAAAGTTATTGGTTTCCTAAAAACAATCAGGTTGTGGAGGTGGCTGTTTTTCATGGTCAACCCATAATGTCGTTTTCCAAACGGAAATTGATGGAAAACCACTTTCTCTTTTTACCTCCTCACCCTTCGATAGCTCAGTTGGTAGAGCGGAGGACTGTAGGTTGATAAATGACAGGTATCCTTAGGTCGCTGGTTCAACTCCGGCTCGAAGGAGGAGTTTTTCATCACTGCCATGTTCTACGAGGAAGAATTTCAATGCAATTGCTCCAGAGATGGCTGGTTTTGTCACTTGATCAGTGGGACTTAACAACAGATGGTGCAATACGTGGCAGACCTCAATGTTGTATCGCATAGCATATCATGTTCCCTTTGTGTGGTGCTTTCTCAATGACTTTTAGTGGATTCTTAATAGGTTTATCATGAAAGTTCTTGGTTTCCTAAAAACAATCAGGTTGTGGAGGTGGCTGTTTTTCATGGTCAACCCATAATGTCGTTTTCCAAACGGAAATTGATGGAAAACCACTTTCTCTTTTCACTTCCTCACCCTTCGATAGCTCAGTTGGTAGAGCGGAGGACTGTAGGTTGATAAATGACAGGTATCCTTAGGTCGCTGGTTCAACTCCGGCTCGAAGGAGGAGTTTTTCATCACTGCCATGTTCTACGAGGAAGAATTTCAATGCAATTGCTCCAGAGATGGCTGGTTTTGTCACTTGATCAGTGGGACTTAACAACAGATGGTGCAATACGTGGCAGACCTCAATGTTGTATCGCATAGCATATCATGTTCCCTTTGTGTGGTGCTTTCTCAATGACTTTTAGTGGATTCTTAATAGGTTTATCATGAAAGTTCTTGGTTTCCTAAAAACAATCAGGTTGTGGAGGTGGCTGTTTTTCATGGTCAACCCATAATGTCGTTTTCCAAACGGAAATTGATGGAAAACCACTTTCTCTTTTTACCTCCTCACCCTTCGATAGCTCAGTTGGTAGAGCGGAGGACTGTAGGTTGATAAATGACAGGTATCCTTAGGTCGCTGGTTCAACTCCGGCTCGAAGGAGGAGTTTTTCATCACTGCCATGTTCTACGAGGAAGAATTTCAATGCAATTGCTCCAGAGATGGCTGGTTTTGTCACTTGATCAGTGGGACTTAACAACAGATGGTGCAATACCTGGCAGACCTCAATGTTGTATCGCATAGCATATCATGTTCCCTTTGTGTGGTGCTTTCTCAATGACTTTTAGTGGATTCTTAATAGGTTTATCATGAAAGTTCTTGGTTTCCTAAAAACAATCAGGTTGTGGAGGTGGCTGTTTTTCATGGTCAACCCATGATGTCGTTTTCCAAACGGAAATTGATGGAAAACCACTTTCTCTTTTTACCTCCTCACCCTTCGATAGCTCAGTTGGTAGAGCGGAGGACTGTAGGTTGATAAATGACAGGTATCCTTAGGTCGCTGGTTCAACTCCGGCTCGAAGGAGGAGTTTTTCATCACTGCCATGTTCTACGAGGAAGAATTTCAATGCAATTGCTCCAGAGATGGCTGGTTCTGTCACTTGATCAGTGGGACTTAACAACAGATGGTGCAATACCTGGCAGACCTCAATGTTGTATCGCGTAGCACATCATGTCAACTTTGTGTGGCGGTTTCTCAATGACTTTTAGTGGATTCTTAATGGGTTTATCATGAAAGTTCTTGATTTCCTAAAAACAATTAGGCCGTTGAGGTTGCTGTTTTTCATGGTCAACCCATAATGTTGTTTTCCAAACGGAAATTGATGGAAAACCACTTTCTCTTTTTACCTCCTCACCCTTCGATAGCTCAGTTGGTAGAGCGGAGGACTGTAGGTTGATAAATGACAGGTATCCTTAGGTCGCTGGTTCAACTCCGGCTTGAAGGAGGAGTTTTTCATCACTGCCATGTTCTACTAGGTAGAATTTCAATGCAATCGTTCCAAAGATGGCTGGTTTTGTCACTTGATCAGTGGGACTTAACAACAGATGGTGCAATACCTGGCAGACCTCAATGTTGTACCGCGTAGCACATCATGTCAACTTTGTGTGGTGCTTTCTCAATGACTTTTAGTGGATTCTTAATAGGTTTATCATGAAAGTTATTGGTTTCCTAAAAACAATCAGGTTGTGGAGGTGGCTGTTTTTCATGGTCAACCCATAATGTCGTTTTCCAAACGGAAATTGATGGAAAACCACTTTCTCTTTTTACCTCCTCACCCTTCGATAGCTCAGTTGGTAGAGCGGAGGACTGTAGGTTGATAAATGACAGGTATCCTTAGGTCGCTGGTTCAACTCCGGCTCGAAGGAGGAGTTTTTCATCACTGCCATGTTCTACGAGGAAGAATTTCAATGCAATTGCTCCAGAGATGGCTGGTTTTGTCACTTGATCAGTGGGACTTAACAACAGATGGTGCAATACCTGGCAGACCTCAATGTTGTATCGCATAGCATATCATGTTCCCTTTGTGTGGTGCCTTCTCAATGACTTTCAGTGGATTCTTAATAGGTTTATCATGAAAGTTCTTGGTTTCCTAAAAACAATCAGGTTGTGGAGGTGGCTGTTTTTCATGGTCAACCCATGATGTCGTTTTCCAAACGGAAATTGATGGAAAACCACTTTCTCTTTTTACCTCCTCACCCTTCGATAGCTCAGTTGGTAGAGCGGAGGACTGTAGGTTGATGAATGACAGGTATCCTTAGGTCGCTGGTTCAACTCCGGCTCGAAGGAGGAGTTTTTCATCACTGCCATGTTCTACTAGGTAGAATTTCAATGCAATTGCTCCAGAGATGGCTGGTTTTGTCACTTGATCAGTGGGACTTAACAACAGATGGTGCAATACGTGGCAGACCTCAATGTTGTATCGCATAGCATATCATGTTCCCTTTGTGTGGTGCTTTCTCAATGACTTTTAGTGGATTCTTAATAGGTTTATCATGAAAGTTCTTGGTTTCCTAAAAACAATCAGGTTGTGGAGGTGGCTGTTTTTCATGGTCAACCCATGATGTCGTTTTCCAAACGGAAATTGATGGAAAACCACTTTCTCTTTTTACCTCCTCACTCTTCGATAGCTCAGTTGGTAGAGCGGAGGACTGTAGGTTGATAAATGACAGGTATCCTTAGGTCGCTGGTTCAACTCCGGCTCGAAGGAGGAGTTTTTCATCACTGCCATGTTCTACTAGGTAGAATTTCAATGCAATCGTTCCAAAGATGGCTGGTTTTGTCACTTGATCAGTGGGACTTAACAACAGATGGTGCAATACCTGGCAGACCTCAATGTTGTACCGCGTAGCACATCATGTCAACTTTGTGTGGTGCTTTCTCAATGACTTTTAGTGGATTCTTAATAGGTTTATCATGAAAGTTATTGGTTTCCTAAAAACAATCAGGTTGTGGAGGTGGCTGTTTTTCATGGTCAACCCATAATGTCGTTTTCCAAACGGAAATTGATGGAAAACCACTTTCTCTTTTTACCTCCTCACCCTTCGATAGCTCAGTTGGTAGAGCGGAGGACTGTAGGTTGATAAATGACAGGTATCCTTAGGTCGCTGGTTCAACTCCGGCTCGAAGGAGGAGTTTTTCATCACTGCCATGTTCTACTAGGAAGAATTTCAATGCAATTGCTCCAGAGATGGCTGGTTTTGTCACTTGATCAGTGGGACTTAACAACAGATGGTGCAATACGTGGCAGACCTCAATGTTGTATCGCATAGCATATCATGTTCCCTTTGTGTGATGCTTTCTCAATGACTTTTAGTGGATTCTTAATAGGTTTATCATGAAAGTTCTTGGTTTCCTAAAAACAATCAGGTTGTGGAGGTGGCTGTTTTTCATGGTCAACCCATGATGTCTTTTTCCAAACGGAAATTGATGGAAAACCACTTTCTCTTTTTACCTCCTCACCCTTCGATAGCTCAGTTGGTAGAGCGGAGGACTGTAGGTTGATAAAAGACAGATATCCTTAGGTCGCTGGTTCAACTCCGGCTCGAAGGAGGAGTTTTCCATCACTGCCATGTTCTACTAGGTAGAATTTCAATGCAATCGTTACAAAGATGGCTGGTTTTGTCACTTGATCAGTGGGACTTAACAACAGATGGTGCAATACCTGGCAGACCTCAATGTTGTACCGCGTAGCACATCATGTCAACTTTGTGTGGTGCTTTCTCAATGACTTTTAGTGGATTCTTAATAGGTTTATCATGAAAGTTATTGGTTTCCTAAAAACAATCAGGTTGTGGAGGTGGCTGTTTTTCATGGTCAACCCATAATGTCGTTTTCCAAACGGAAATTGATGGAAAACCACTTTCTCTTTTTACCTCCTCACCCTTCGATAGCTCAGTTGGTAGAGCGGAGGACTGTAGGTTGATAAATGACAGGTATCCTTAGGTCGCTGGTTCAACTCCGGCTCGAAGGAGGAGTTTTTCATCACTGCCATGTTCTACTAGGAAGAATTTCAATGCAATTGCTCCAGAGATGGCTGGTTTTGTCACTTGATCAGTGGGACTTAACAACAGATGGTGCAATACCTGGCAGACCTCAATGTTGTATCGCATAGCATATCATGTTCCCCATTTGTGTGGTGCCTTCTCAATGACTTTCAGTGGATTCTTAATAGGTTTATCATGAAAGTTCTTGGTTTCCTAAAAACAATCAGGTTGTGGAGGTGGCTGTTTTTCATGGTCAACCCATAATGTCGTTTTCCAAACGGAAATTGATGGAAAACCACTTTCTCTTTTGACCTCCTCACCCTTCGATAGCTCAGTTGGTAGAGCGGAGGACTGTAGGTTGATAAATGACAGGTATCCTTAGGTCGCTGGTTCAACTCCGGCTCGAAGGAGGAGTTTTTCATCACTGCCATGTTCTACGAGGAAGAATTTCAATGCAATTGCTCCAGAGATGGCTGGTTTTGTCACTTGATCAGTGGGACTTAACAACAGATGGTGCAATACCTGGCAGACCTCAATGTTGTATCGCATAGCATATCATGTTCCCTTTGTGTGGTGCCTTCTCAATGACTTTCAGTGGATTCTTAATAGGTTTATCATGAAAGTTCTTGGTTTCCTAAAAACAATCAGGTTGTGGAGGTGGCTGTTTTTCATGGTCAACCCATGATGTCGTTTTCCAAACGGAAATTGATGGAAAACCACTTTCTCTTTTTACCTCCTCACCCTTCGATAGCTCAGTTGGTAGAGCGGAGGACTGTAGGTTGATAAATGACAGGTATCCTTAGGTCGCTGGTTCAACTCTGGCTCGAAGGAGGAGTTTTTCATCACTGCCATGTTCTACTAGGTAGAATTTCAATGCAATTGCTCCAGAGATGGCTGGTTTTGTCACTTGATCAGTGGGACTTAACAACAGATGGTGCAATACGTGGCAGACCTCAATGTTGTATCGCATAGCATATCATGTTCCCTTTGTGTGGTGCTTTCTCAATGACTTTTAGTGGATTCTTAATAGGTTTATCATGAAAGTTCTTGGTTTCCTAAAAACAATCAGGTTGTGGAGGTGGCTGTTTTTCATGGTCAACCCATGATGTCGTTTTCCAAACGGAAATTGATGGAAAACCACTTTCTCTTTTTACCTCCTCACTCTTCGATAGCTCAGTTGGTAGAGCGGAGGACTGTAGGTTGATAAATGACAGGTATCCTTAGGTCGCTGGTTCAACTCCGGCTCGAAGGAGGAGTTTTTCATCACTGCCATGTTCTACTAGGTAGAATTTCAATGCAATCGTTCCAAAGATGGCTGGTTTTGTCACTTGATCAGTGGGACTTAACAACAGATGGTGCAATACCTGGCAGACCTCAATGTTGTACCGCGTAGCACATCATGTCAACTTTGTGTGGTGCTTTCTCAATGACTTTTAGTGGATTCTTAATAGGTTTATCATGAAAGTTATTGGTTTCCTAAAAACAATCAGGTTGTGGAGGTGGCTGTTTTTCATGGTCAACCCATAATGTCGTTTTCCAAACGGAAATTGATGGAAAACCACTTTCTCTTTTTACCTCCTCACCCTTCGATAGCTCAGTTGGTAGAGCGGAGGACTGTAGGTTGATAAATGACAGGTATCCTTAGGTCGCTGGTTCAACTCCGGCTCGAAGGAGGAGTTTTTCATCACTGCCATGTTCTACTAGGAAGAATTTCAATGCAATTGCTCCAGAGATGGCTGGTTTTGTCACTTGATCAGTGGGACTTAACAACAGATGGTGCAATACGTGGCAGACCTCAATGTTGTATCGCATAGCATATCATGTTCCCTTTGTGTGATGCTTTCTCAATGACTTTTAGTGGATTCTTAATAGGTTTATCATGAAAGTTCTTGGTTTCCTAAAAACAATCAGGTTGTGGAGGTGGCTGTTTTTCATGGTCAACCCATGATGTCGTTTTCCAAACGGAAATTGATGGAAAACCACTTTCTCTTTTTACCTCCTCACCCTTCGATAGCTCAGTTGGTAGAGCGGAGGACTGTAGGTTGATAAAAGACAGGTATCCTTAGGTCGCTGGTTCAACTCCGGCTCGAAGGAGGAGTTTTTCATCACTGCCATGTTCTACTAGGTAGAATTTCAATGCAATCGTTCCAAAGATGGCTGGTTTTGTCACTTGATCAGTGGGACTTAACAACAGATGGTGCAATACCTGGCAGACCTCAATGTTGTACCGCGTAGCACATCATGTCAACTTTGTGTGGTGCTTTCTCAATGACTTTTAGTGGATTCTTAATAAGTTTATCATGAAAGTTATTGGTTTCCTAAAAACAATCAGGTTGTGGAGGTGGCTGTTTTTCATGGTCAACCCATAATGTCGTTTTCCAAACGGAAATTGATGGAAAACCACTTTCTCTTTTTACCTCCTCACCCTTCGATAGCTCAGTTGGTAGAGCGGAGGACTGTAGGTTGATAAATGACAGGTATCCTTAGGTCGCTGGTTCAACTCCGGCTCGAAGGAGGAGTTTTTCATCACTGCCATGTTCTACTAGGAAGAATTTCAATGCAATTGCTCCAGAGATGGCTGGTTTTGTCACTTGATCAGTGGGACTTAACAACAGATGGTGCAATACCTGGCAGACCTCAATGTTGTATCGCATAGCATATCATGTTCCCCATTTGTGTGGTGCCTTCTCAATGACTTTCAGTGGATTCTTAATAGGTTTATCATGAAAGTTCTTGGTTTCCTAAAAACAATCAGGTTGTGGAGGTGGCTGTTTTTCATGGTCAACCCATGATGTCGTTTTCCAAACGGAAATTGATGGAAAACCACTTTCTCTTTGTACCTCCTCACCCTTCGATAGCTCAGTTGGTAGAGCGGAGGACTGTAGGTTGATAAATGACAGGTATCCTTAGGTCGCTGGTTCAACTCCGGCTCGAAGGAGGAGTTTTTCATCACTGCCATGTTCTACTAGGTAGAATTTCAATGCAATCGTTCCAAAGATGGCTGGTTTTGTCACTTGATCAGTGGGACTTAACAACAGATGGTGCAATACCTGGCAGACCTCAATGTTGTACCGCGTAGCACATCATGTCAACTTTGTGTGGTGCTTTCTCAATGACTTTTAGTGGATTCTTAATAGGTTTATCATGAAAGTTATTGGTTTCCTAAAAACAATCAGGTTGTGGAGGTGGCTGTTTTTCATGGTCAACCCATAATGTCGTTTTCCAAACGGAAATTGATGGAAAACCACTTTCTCTTTTTACCTCCTCACCCTTCGATAGCTCAGTTGGTAGAGCGGAGGACTGTAGGTTGATAAATGACAGGTATCCTTAGGTCGCTGGTTCAACTCCGGCTCGAAGGAGGAGTTTTTCATCACTGCCATGTTCTACTAGGTAGAATTTCAATGCAACTGCTCCAGAGATGGCTGGTTTTGTCACTTGATCAGTGGGACTTAACAACAGATGGTGCAATACGTGGCAGACCTCAATGTTGTATCGCATAGCATATCATGTTCCCTTTGTGTGGTGCTTTCTCAATGACTTTTAGTGGATTCTTAATAGGTTTATCATGAAAGTTCTTGGTTTCCTAAAAACAATCAGGTTGTGGAGGTGGCTGTTTTTCATGGTCAACCCATGATGTCGTTTTCCAAACGGAAATTGATGGAAAACCACTTTCTCTTTTTACCTCCTCACCCTTCGATAGCTCAGTTGGTAGAGCGGAGGACTGTAGGTTGATAAAAGACAGGTATCCTTAGGTCGCTGGTTCAACTCCGGCTCGAAGGAGGAGTTTTTCATCACTGCCATGTTCTACTAGGTAGAATTTCAATGCAATTGTTCCAAAGATGGCTGGTTTTGTCACTTGATCAGTGGGACTTAACAACAGATGGTGCATTACGTGGCAGACCTCAATGTTGTATCGCATAGCATATCATGTTCCCTTTGTGTGGTGCTTTCTCAATGACTTTTAGTGGATTCTGAATAGGTTTATCATGAAAGTTATTGGTTTCCTAAAAACAATCAGGTTGTGGAGGTGGCTGTTTTTCATGGTCAACCCATAATGTCGTTTTCCAAACGGAAATTGATGGAAAACCACTTTCTCTTTTTACCTCCTCACCCTTCGATAGCTCAGTTGGTAGAGCGGAGGACTGTAGGTTGATAAATGACAGGTATCCTTAGGTCGCTGGTTCAACTCCGGCTCGAAGGAGGAGTTTTTCATCACTGCCATGTTCTACTAGGTAGAATTTCAATGCAACTGCTCCAGAGATGGCTGGTTTTGTCACTTGATCAGTGGGACTTAACAACAGATGGTGCAATACGTGGCAGACCTCAATGTTGTATCGCATAGCATATCATGTTCCCTTTGTGTGGTGCTTTCTCAATGACTTTTAGTGGATTCTTAATAGGTTTATCATGAAAGTTCTTGGTTTCCTAAAAACAATCAGGTTGTGGAGGTGGCTGTTTTTCATGGTCAACCCATGATGTCGTTTTCCAAACGGAAATTGATGGAAAACCACTTTCTCTTTTTACCTCCTCACCCTTCGATAGCTCAGTTGGTAGAGCGGAGGACTGTAGGTTGATAAAAGACAGGTATCCTTAGGTCGCTGGTTCAACTCTGGCTCGAAGGAGGAGTTTTTCATCACTGCCATGTTCTACTAGGTAGAATTTCAATGCAATCGTTCCAAAGATGGCTGGTTTTGTCACTTGATCAGTGGGACTTAACAACAGATGGTGCAATACCTGGCAGACCTCAATGTTGTACCGCGTAGCACATCATGTTCCCTTTGTGTGATGCTTTCTCAATGACTTTTAGTGGATTCTTAATGGTTTATCATGAAAGTTCTTGGTTTTCTAAAAACAATCAGGTTGTGGAGGTGGCTTTTTTTCATGGTCAACCCATGATGTCGTTTTCCAAACGGAAATTGATGGAAAACCACTTTCTCTTTTGACCTCCTCACCCTTCGATAGCTCAGTTGGTAGAGCGGAGGACTGTAGGTTGATAAATGACAGGTATCCTTAGGTCGCTGGTTCAACTCCGGCTCGAAGGAGGAGTTTTTCATCACTGCCATGTTCTACTAGGAAGAATTTCAATGCAATCGTTCCAAAGATGGCTGGTTTTGTCACTTGATCAGTGGGACTTAACAACAGATGGTGCAATACCTGGCAGACCTCAATGTTGTACCGCGTAGCACATCATGTCAACTTTGTGTGGTGCTTTCTCAATGACTTTTAGTGGATTCTTAATAGGTTTATCATGAAAGTTATTGGTTTCCTAAAAACAATCAGGTTGTGGAGGTGGCTGTTTTTCATGGTCAACCCATAATGTCGTTTTCCAAACGGAAATTGATGGAAAACCACTTTCTCTTTTTACCTCCTCACCCTTCGATAGCTCAGTTGGTAGAGCGGAGGACTGTAGGTTGATAAATGACAGGTATCCTTAGGTCGCTGGTTCAACTCCGGCTCGAAGGAGGAGTTTTTCATCACTGCCATGTTCTACTAGGAAGAATTTCAATGCAATTGCTCCAGAGATGGCTGGTTTTGTCACTTGATCAGTGGGACTTAACAACAGATGGTGCAATACCTGGCAGACCTCAATGTTGTATCGCATAGCATATCATGTTCCCTTTGTGTGGTGCCTTCTCAATGACTTTCAGTGTATTCTTAATAGGTTTATCATGAAAGTTCTTGGTTTCCTAAAAACAATCAGGTTGTGGAGGTGGCTGTTTTTCATGGTCAACCCATAATGTCGTTTTCCAAACGGAAATTGATGGAAAACCACTTTCTCTTTTTACCTCCTCACCCTTCGATAGCTCAGTTGGTAGAGAGGAGGACTGTAGGTTGATAAATGACAGGTATCCTTAGGTCGCTGGTTCAACTCCGGCTCGAAGGAGGAGTTTTTCATCACTGCCATGTTCTACTAGGTAGAATTTCAATGCAACTGCTCCAGAGATGGCTGGTTTTGTCACTTGATCAGTGGGACTTAACAACAGATGGTGCAATACGTGGCAGACCTCAATGTTGTATCGCATAGCATATCATGTTCCCTTTGTGTGGTGCTTTCTCAATGACTTTTAGTGGATTCTTAATAGGTTTATCATGAAAGTTCTTGGTTTCCTAAAAACAATCAGGTTGTGGAGGTGGCTGTTTTTCATGGTCAACCCATGATGTCGTTTTCCAAACGGAAATTGATGGAAAACCACTTTCTCTTTTTACCTCCTCACCCTTCGATAGCTCAGTTGGTAGAGCGGAGGACTGTAGGTTGATAAAAGACAGGTATCCTTAGGTCGCTGGTTCAACTCCGGCTCGAAGGAGGAGTTTTTCATCACTGCCATGTTCTACTAGGAAGAATTTCAATGCAATTGCTCCAGAGATGGCTGGTTTTGTCACTTGATCAGTGGGACTTAACAACAGATGGTGCAATACCTGGCAGACCTCAATGTTGTATCGCATAGCATATCATGTTCCCTTTGTGTGGTGCTTTCTCAATGACTTTTAGTGGATTCTTAATAGGTTTATCATGAAAGTTCTTGGTTTCCTAAAAACAATCAGGTTGTGGAGGTGGCTGTTTTTCATGGTCAACCCATGATGTCGTTTTCCAAACGGAAATTGATGGAAAACCACTTTCTCTTTTCACTTCCTCACCCTTCGATAGCTCAGTTGGTAGAGCGGAGGACTGTAGGTTGATAAAAGACAGGTATCCTTAGGTCGCTGGTTCAACTCCGGCTCGAAGGAGGAGTTTTTCATCACTGCCATGTTCTACTAGGTAGAATTTCAATGCAATCGTTCCAAAGATGGCTGGTTTTGTCACTTGATCAGTGGGACTTAACAACAGATGGTGCAATACCTGGCAGACCTCAATGTTGTACCGCGTAGCACATCATGTCAACTTTGTGTGGTGCTTTCTCAATGACTTTTAGTGGATTCTTAATAGGTTTATCATGAAAGTTCTTGGTTTCCTAAAAACAATCAGGTTGTGGAGGTGGCTGTTTTTCATGGTCAACCCATAATGTCGTTTTCCAAACGGAAATTGATGGAAAACCACTTTCTCTTTTTACCTCCTCACCCTTCGATAGCTCAGTTGGTAGAGCGGAGGACTGTAGGTTGATAAATGACAGGTATCCTTAGGTCGCTGGTTCAACTCCGGCTCGAAGGAGGAGTTTTTCATCACTGCCATGTTCTACGAGGAAGAATTTCAATGCAATTGCTCCAGAGATGGCTGGTTTTGTCACTTGATCAGTGGGACTTAACAACAGATGGTGCAATACCTGGCAGACCTCAATGTTGTATCGCATAGCATATCATGTTCCCTTTGTGTGGTGCCTTCTCAATGACTTTCAGTGGATTCTTAATAGGTTTATCATGAAAGTTCTTGGTTTCCTAAAAACAATCAGGTTGTGGAGGTGGCTGTTTTTCATGGTCAACCCATGATGTCGTTTTCCAAACGGAAATTGATGGAAAACCACTTTCTCTTTTTACCTCCTCACCCTTCGATAGCTCAGTTGGTAGAGCGGAGGACTGTAGGTTGATGAATGACAGGTATCCTTAGGTCGCTGGTTCAACTCCGGCTCGAAGGAGGAGTTTTTCATCACTGCCATGTTCTACTAGGTAGAATTTCAATGCAATTGCTCCAGAGATGGCTGGTTTTGTCACTTGATCAGTGGGACTTAACAACAGATGGTGCAATACGTGGCAGACCTCAATGTTGTATCGCATAGCATATCATGTTCCCTTTGTGTGGTGCTTTCTCAATGACTTTTAGTGGATTCTTAATAGGTTTATCATGAAAGTTCTTGGTTTCCTAAAAACAATCAGGTTGTGGAGGTGGCTGTTTTTCATGGTCAACCCATGATGTCGTTTTCCAAACGGAAATTGATGGAAAACCACTTTCTCTTTTTACCTCCTCACTCTTCGATAGCTCAGTTGGTAGAGCGGAGGACTGTAGGTTGATAAATGACAGGTATCCTTAGGTCGCTGGTTCAACTCCGGCTCGAAGGAGGAGTTTTTCATCACTGCCATGTTCTACTAGGTAGAATTTCAATGCAATCGTTCCAAAGATGGCTGGTTTTGTCACTTGATCAGTGGGACTTAACAACAGATGGTGCAATACCTGGCAGACCTCAATGTTGTACCGCGTAGCACATCATGTCAACTTTGTGTGGTGCTTTCTCAATGACTTTTAGTGGATTCTTAATAGGTTTATCATGAAAGTTATTGGTTTCCTAAAAACAATCAGGTTGTGGAGGTGGCTGTTTTTCATGGTCAACCCATAATGTCGTTTTCCAAACGGAAATTGATGGAAAACCACTTTCTCTTTTTACCTCCTCACCCTTCGATAGCTCAGTTGGTAGAGCGGAGGACTGTAGGTTGATAAATGACAGGTATCCTTAGGTCGCTGGTTCAACTCCGGCTCGAAGGAGGAGTTTTTCATCACTGCCATGTTCTACTAGGAAGAATTTCAATGCAATTGCTCCAGAGATGGCTGGTTTTGTCACTTGATCAGTGGGACTTAACAACAGATGGTGCAATACGTGGCAGACCTCAATGTTGTATCGCATAGCATATCATGTTCCCTTTGTGTGATGCTTTCTCAATGACTTTTAGTGGATTCTTAATAGGTTTATCATGAAAGTTCTTGGTTTCCTAAAAACAATCAGGTTGTGGAGGTGGCTGTTTTTCATGGTCAACCCATGATGTCTTTTTCCAAACGGAAATTGATGGAAAACCACTTTCTCTTTTTACCTCCTCACCCTTCGATAGCTCAGTTGGTAGAGCGGAGGACTGTAGGTTGATAAAAGACAGATATCCTTAGGTCGCTGGTTCAACTCCGGCTCGAAGGAGGAGTTTTCCATCACTGCCATGTTCTACTAGGTAGAATTTCAATGCAATCGTTACAAAGATGGCTGGTTTTGTCACTTGATCAGTGGGACTTAACAACAGATGGTGCAATACCTGGCAGACCTCAATGTTGTACCGCGTAGCACATCATGTCAACTTTGTGTGGTGCTTTCTCAATGACTTTTAGTGGATTCTTAATAGGTTTATCATGAAAGTTATTGGTTTCCTAAAAACAATCAGGTTGTGGAGGTGGCTGTTTTTCATGGTCAACCCATAATGTCGTTTTCCAAACGGAAATTGATGGAAAACCACTTTCTCTTTTTACCTCCTCACCCTTCGATAGCTCAGTTGGTAGAGCGGAGGACTGTAGGTTGATAAATGACAGGTATCCTTAGGTCGCTGGTTCAACTCCGGCTCGAAGGAGGAGTTTTTCATCACTGCCATGTTCTACTAGGAAGAATTTCAATGCAATTGCTCCAGAGATGGCTGGTTTTGTCACTTGATCAGTGGGACTTAACAACAGATGGTGCAATACCTGGCAGACCTCAATGTTGTATCGCATAGCATATCATGTTCCCCATTTGTGTGGTGCCTTCTCAATGACTTTCAGTGGATTCTTAATAGGTTTATCATGAAAGTTCTTGGTTTCCTAAAAACAATCAGGTTGTGGAGGTGGCTGTTTTTCATGGTCAACCCATAATGTCGTTTTCCAAACGGAAATTGATGGAAAACCACTTTCTCTTTTGACCTCCTCACCCTTCGATAGCTCAGTTGGTAGAGCGGAGGACTGTAGGTTGATAAATGACAGGTATCCTTAGGTCGCTGGTTCAACTCCGGCTCGAAGGAGGAGTTTTTCATCACTGCCATGTTCTACGAGGAAGAATTTCAATGCAATTGCTCCAGAGATGGCTGGTTTTGTCACTTGATCAGTGGGACTTAACAACAGATGGTGCAATACCTGGCAGACCTCAATGTTGTATCGCATAGCATATCATGTTCCCTTTGTGTGGTGCCTTCTCAATGACTTTCAGTGGATTCTTAATAGGTTTATCATGAAAGTTCTTGGTTTCCTAAAAACAATCAGGTTGTGGAGGTGGCTGTTTTTCATGGTCAACCCATGATGTCGTTTTCCAAACGGAAATTGATGGAAAACCACTTTCTCTTTTTACCTCCTCACCCTTCGATAGCTCAGTTGGTAGAGCGGAGGACTGTAGGTTGATAAATGACAGGTATCCTTAGGTCGCTGGTTCAACTCTGGCTCGAAGGAGGAGTTTTTCATCACTGCCATGTTCTACTAGGTAGAATTTCAATGCAATTGCTCCAGAGATGGCTGGTTTTGTCACTTGATCAGTGGGACTTAACAACAGATGGTGCAATACGTGGCAGACCTCAATGTTGTATCGCATAGCATATCATGTTCCCTTTGTGTGGTGCTTTCTCAATGACTTTTAGTGGATTCTTAATAGGTTTATCATGAAAGTTCTTGGTTTCCTAAAAACAATCAGGTTGTGGAGGTGGCTGTTTTTCATGGTCAACCCATGATGTCGTTTTCCAAACGGAAATTGATGGAAAACCACTTTCTCTTTTTACCTCCTCACTCTTCGATAGCTCAGTTGGTAGAGCGGAGGACTGTAGGTTGATAAATGACAGGTATCCTTAGGTCGCTGGTTCAACTCCGGCTCGAAGGAGGAGTTTTTCATCACTGCCATGTTCTACTAGGTAGAATTTCAATGCAATCGTTCCAAAGATGGCTGGTTTTGTCACTTGATCAGTGGGACTTAACAACAGATGGTGCAATACCTGGCAGACCTCAATGTTGTACCGCGTAGCACATCATGTCAACTTTGTGTGGTGCTTTCTCAATGACTTTTAGTGGATTCTTAATAGGTTTATCATGAAAGTTATTGGTTTCCTAAAAACAATCAGGTTGTGGAGGTGGCTGTTTTTCATGGTCAACCCATAATGTCGTTTTCCAAACGGAAATTGATGGAAAACCACTTTCTCTTTTTACCTCCTCACCCTTCGATAGCTCAGTTGGTAGAGCGGAGGACTGTAGGTTGATAAATGACAGGTATCCTTAGGTCGCTGGTTCAACTCCGGCTCGAAGGAGGAGTTTTTCATCACTGCCATGTTCTACTAGGAAGAATTTCAATGCAATTGCTCCAGAGATGGCTGGTTTTGTCACTTGATCAGTGGGACTTAACAACAGATGGTGCAATACGTGGCAGACCTCAATGTTGTATCGCATAGCATATCATGTTCCCTTTGTGTGATGCTTTCTCAATGACTTTTAGTGGATTCTTAATAGGTTTATCATGAAAGTTCTTGGTTTCCTAAAAACAATCAGGTTGTGGAGGTGGCTGTTTTTCATGGTCAACCCATGATGTCGTTTTCCAAACGGAAATTGATGGAAAACCACTTTCTCTTTTTACCTCCTCACCCTTCGATAGCTCAGTTGGTAGAGCGGAGGACTGTAGGTTGATAAAAGACAGGTATCCTTAGGTCGCTGGTTCAACTCCGGCTCGAAGGAGGAGTTTTTCATCACTGCCATGTTCTACTAGGTAGAATTTCAATGCAATCGTTCCAAAGATGGCTGGTTTTGTCACTTGATCAGTGGGACTTAACAACAGATGGTGCAATACCTGGCAGACCTCAATGTTGTACCGCGTAGCACATCATGTCAACTTTGTGTGGTGCTTTCTCAATGACTTTTAGTGGATTCTTAATAAGTTTATCATGAAAGTTATTGGTTTCCTAAAAACAATCAGGTTGTGGAGGTGGCTGTTTTTCATGGTCAACCCATAATGTCGTTTTCCAAACGGAAATTGATGGAAAACCACTTTCTCTTTTTACCTCCTCACCCTTCGATAGCTCAGTTGGTAGAGCGGAGGACTGTAGGTTGATAAATGACAGGTATCCTTAGGTCGCTGGTTCAACTCCGGCTCGAAGGAGGAGTTTTTCATCACTGCCATGTTCTACTAGGAAGAATTTCAATGCAATTGCTCCAGAGATGGCTGGTTTTGTCACTTGATCAGTGGGACTTAACAACAGATGGTGCAATACCTGGCAGACCTCAATGTTGTATCGCATAGCATATCATGTTCCCCATTTGTGTGGTGCCTTCTCAATGACTTTCAGTGGATTCTTAATAGGTTTATCATGAAAGTTCTTGGTTTCCTAAAAACAATCAGGTTGTGGAGGTGGCTGTTTTTCATGGTCAACCCATGATGTCGTTTTCCAAACGGAAATTGATGGAAAACCACTTTCTCTTTGTACCTCCTCACCCTTCGATAGCTCAGTTGGTAGAGCGGAGGACTGTAGGTTGATAAATGACAGGTATCCTTAGGTCGCTGGTTCAACTCCGGCTCGAAGGAGGAGTTTTTCATCACTGCCATGTTCTACTAGGTAGAATTTCAATGCAATCGTTCCAAAGATGGCTGGTTTTGTCACTTGATCAGTGGGACTTAACAACAGATGGTGCAATACCTGGCAGACCTCAATGTTGTACCGCGTAGCACATCATGTCAACTTTGTGTGGTGCTTTCTCAATGACTTTTAGTGGATTCTTAATAGGTTTATCATGAAAGTTATTGGTTTCCTAAAAACAATCAGGTTGTGGAGGTGGCTGTTTTTCATGGTCAACCCATAATGTCGTTTTCCAAACGGAAATTGATGGAAAACCACTTTCTCTTTTTACCTCCTCACCCTTCGATAGCTCAGTTGGTAGAGCGGAGGACTGTAGGTTGATAAATGACAGGTATCCTTAGGTCGCTGGTTCAACTCCGGCTCGAAGGAGGAGTTTTTCATCACTGCCATGTTCTACTAGGTAGAATTTCAATGCAACTGCTCCAGAGATGGCTGGTTTTGTCACTTGATCAGTGGGACTTAACAACAGATGGTGCAATACGTGGCAGACCTCAATGTTGTATCGCATAGCATATCATGTTCCCTTTGTGTGGTGCTTTCTCAATGACTTTTAGTGGATTCTTAATAGGTTTATCATGAAAGTTCTTGGTTTCCTAAAAACAATCAGGTTGTGGAGGTGGCTGTTTTTCATGGTCAACCCATGATGTCGTTTTCCAAACGGAAATTGATGGAAAACCACTTTCTCTTTTTACCTCCTCACCCTTCGATAGCTCAGTTGGTAGAGCGGAGGACTGTAGGTTGATAAAAGACAGGTATCCTTAGGTCGCTGGTTCAACTCCGGCTCGAAGGAGGAGTTTTTCATCACTGCCATGTTCTACTAGGTAGAATTTCAATGCAATTGTTCCAAAGATGGCTGGTTTTGTCACTTGATCAGTGGGACTTAACAACAGATGGTGCATTACGTGGCAGACCTCAATGTTGTATCGCATAGCATATCATGTTCCCTTTGTGTGGTGCTTTCTCAATGACTTTTAGTGGATTCTGAATAGGTTTATCATGAAAGTTATTGGTTTCCTAAAAACAATCAGGTTGTGGAGGTGGCTGTTTTTCATGGTCAACCCATAATGTCGTTTTCCAAACGGAAATTGATGGAAAACCACTTTCTCTTTTTACCTCCTCACCCTTCGATAGCTCAGTTGGTAGAGCGGAGGACTGTAGGTTGATAAATGACAGGTATCCTTAGGTCGCTGGTTCAACTCCGGCTCGAAGGAGGAGTTTTTCATCACTGCCATGTTCTACTAGGTAGAATTTCAATGCAACTGCTCCAGAGATGGCTGGTTTTGTCACTTGATCAGTGGGACTTAACAACAGATGGTGCAATACGTGGCAGACCTCAATGTTGTATCGCATAGCATATCATGTTCCCTTTGTGTGGTGCTTTCTCAATGACTTTTAGTGGATTCTTAATAGGTTTATCATGAAAGTTCTTGGTTTCCTAAAAACAATCAGGTTGTGGAGGTGGCTGTTTTTCATGGTCAACCCATGATGTCGTTTTCCAAACGGAAATTGATGGAAAACCACTTTCTCTTTTTACCTCCTCACCCTTCGATAGCTCAGTTGGTAGAGCGGAGGACTGTAGGTTGATAAAAGACAGGTATCCTTAGGTCGCTGGTTCAACTCTGGCTCGAAGGAGGAGTTTTTCATCACTGCCATGTTCTACTAGGTAGAATTTCAATGCAATCGTTCCAAAGATGGCTGGTTTTGTCACTTGATCAGTGGGACTTAACAACAGATGGTGCAATACCTGGCAGACCTCAATGTTGTACCGCGTAGCACATCATGTTCCCTTTGTGTGATGCTTTCTCAATGACTTTTAGTGGATTCTTAATGGTTTATCATGAAAGTTCTTGGTTTTCTAAAAACAATCAGGTTGTGGAGGTGGCTTTTTTTCATGGTCAACCCATGATGTCGTTTTCCAAACGGAAATTGATGGAAAACCACTTTCTCTTTTGACCTCCTCACCCTTCGATAGCTCAGTTGGTAGAGCGGAGGACTGTAGGTTGATAAATGACAGGTATCCTTAGGTCGCTGGTTCAACTCCGGCTCGAAGGAGGAGTTTTTCATCACTGCCATGTTCTACTAGGAAGAATTTCAATGCAATCGTTCCAAAGATGGCTGGTTTTGTCACTTGATCAGTGGGACTTAACAACAGATGGTGCAATACCTGGCAGACCTCAATGTTGTACCGCGTAGCACATCATGTCAACTTTGTGTGGTGCTTTCTCAATGACTTTTAGTGGATTCTTAATAGGTTTATCATGAAAGTTATTGGTTTCCTAAAAACAATCAGGTTGTGGAGGTGGCTGTTTTTCATGGTCAACCCATAATGTCGTTTTCCAAACGGAAATTGATGGAAAACCACTTTCTCTTTTTACCTCCTCACCCTTCGATAGCTCAGTTGGTAGAGCGGAGGACTGTAGGTTGATAAATGACAGGTATCCTTAGGTCGCTGGTTCAACTCCGGCTCGAAGGAGGAGTTTTTCATCACTGCCATGTTCTACTAGGAAGAATTTCAATGCAATTGCTCCAGAGATGGCTGGTTTTGTCACTTGATCAGTGGGACTTAACAACAGATGGTGCAATACCTGGCAGACCTCAATGTTGTATCGCATAGCATATCATGTTCCCTTTGTGTGGTGCCTTCTCAATGACTTTCAGTGTATTCTTAATAGGTTTATCATGAAAGTTCTTGGTTTCCTAAAAACAATCAGGTTGTGGAGGTGGCTGTTTTTCATGGTCAACCCATAATGTCGTTTTCCAAACGGAAATTGATGGAAAACCACTTTCTCTTTTTACCTCCTCACCCTTCGATAGCTCAGTTGGTAGAGAGGAGGACTGTAGGTTGATAAATGACAGGTATCCTTAGGTCGCTGGTTCAACTCCGGCTCGAAGGAGGAGTTTTTCATCACTGCCATGTTCTACTAGGTAGAATTTCAATGCAACTGCTCCAGAGATGGCTGGTTTTGTCACTTGATCAGTGGGACTTAACAACAGATGGTGCAATACGTGGCAGACCTCAATGTTGTATCGCATAGCATATCATGTTCCCTTTGTGTGGTGCTTTCTCAATGACTTTTAGTGGATTCTTAATAGGTTTATCATGAAAGTTCTTGGTTTCCTAAAAACAATCAGGTTGTGGAGGTGGCTGTTTTTCATGGTCAACCCATGATGTCGTTTTCCAAACGGAAATTGATGGAAAACCACTTTCTCTTTTTACCTCCTCACCCTTCGATAGCTCAGTTGGTAGAGCGGAGGACTGTAGGTTGATAAAAGACAGGTATCCTTAGGTCGCTGGTTCAACTCCGGCTCGAAGGAGGAGTTTTTCATCACTGCCATGTTCTACTAGGAAGAATTTCAATGCAATTGCTCCAGAGATGGCTGGTTTTGTCACTTGATCAGTGGGACTTAACAACAGATGGTGCAATACCTGGCAGACCTCAATGTTGTATCGCATAGCATATCATGTTCCCTTTGTGTGGTGCTTTCTCAATGACTTTTAGTGGATTCTTAATAGGTTTATCATGAAAGTTCTTGGTTTCCTAAAAACAATCAGGTTGTGGAGGTGGCTGTTTTTCATGGTCAACCCATGATGTCGTTTTCCAAACGGAAATTGATGGAAAACCACTTTCTCTTTTCACTTCCTCACCCTTCGATAGCTCAGTTGGTAGAGCGGAGGACTGTAGGTTGATAAAAGACAGGTATCCTTAGGTCGCTGGTTCAACTCCGGCTCGAAGGAGGAGTTTTTCATCACTGCCATGTTCTACTAGGTAGAATTTCAATGCAATCGTTCCAAAGATGGCTGGTTTTGTCACTTGATCAGTGGGACTTAACAACAGATGGTGCAATACCTGGCAGACCTCAATGTTGTACCGCGTAGCACATCATGTCAACTTTGTGTGGTGCTTTCTCAATGACTTTTAGTGGATTCTTAATAGGTTTATCATGAAAGTTCTTGGTTTCCTAAAAACAATCAGGTTGTGGAGGTGGCTGTTTTTCATGGTCAACCCATAATGTCGTTTTCCAAACGGAAATTGATGGAAAACCACTTTCTCTTTTTACCTCCTCACCCTTCGATAGCTCAGTTGGTAGAGCGGAGGACTGTAGGTTGATAAATGACAGGTATCCTTAGGTCGCTGGTTCAACTCCGGCTCGAAGGAGGAGTTTTTCATCACTGCCATGTTCTACTAGGAAGAATTTCAATGCAATTGCTCCAGAGATGGCTGGTTTTGTCACTTGATCAGTGGGACTTAACAACAGATGGTGCAATACCTGGCAGACCTCAATGTTGTATCGCATAGCATATCATGTTCCCTTTGTGTGGTGCTTTCTCAATGACTTTAAGTGGATTCTTAATGGATTTATCATGAAAATTCTTGGTTTCCTAAAAACAATCAGGTTGTTGAGGTGGCTGTTGTCCATGCTCATCCCATAATGTCGTTTTCCAAACAGAAATTGATGGAAAACCACTTTCTCTTTTTACCTCCTCACCCTTCGATAGCTCAGTTGGTAGAGTGGAGGACTGTAGGTTGAAAAATGACAGGTATCCTTAGGTCGCTGGTTCAACTCCGGCTCGAAGGAGGTGGTTTTTCAATGACTTTAAGCAGATAAATGGTACTTTTTTTTAATGTTGTTGATTTTATTTTTAAAAAAAAGGTAGGATAGGTGGCTTGTTTTCATTAAATATATATTTTTGCCTTTAATATATAGGAAATGGGAGGTAGAGAGATTTTAATGACACACAGGACAGGATCACTTATCATAGGATTCAAACCAGTGTCCCCTGCAGTAAAGATAGCAACCTTTACATAAAGGGCAGGTGCTCTACCCACTGAGCTAAACACCTATACAGTTTACCCATTATGTTGAACATGTGTTAAATAAAACCTTACATGACATTACTTTCTGATGATTACAAAGTCAAGGATTCAGTGGCGGTACCTGTCTGTGTGGGTTAAAAAAAAAAGTGAAAGTGATTAAATTATTGAATAGTCTTGTTTTGATTTGTGTTGTTTGATTTATTCATTAATTTATTGTTTGCCTTGGGTTTGTGAAAGGCACTATATAAAATAAACTATTATTATTGTTTTGTTGTTGTTGTTCATGGCCATTACATGTCATTATAGGTATCATGACTACTAATATAATTATGTATCATAATTGGGATGATAAATTGGAATAAAGGAGTTATATTTTTGTTTTTTTTCTCTTGCTTTTATTTCATTCCTTCATTTGTCTTCAACTGGTGCATGTCTTTTCATTTTGTCTGATAATGTTTCTCTCTTTCTTTATTTGTTATTTGTTATTATGTTCAAAATAAGCTAAACTAAACTAAACTATAAGAAGACATGATGTGCAATGAGCAATAGAAAACATATCGTCTTTTTTTTTTGGCCCCCCCTCAATTTTTTTCCACATTCACCTCGACGAGAAATACTGTCACGTTTTAATCTTGCGAGATCACACCCATATGAAATACTGAATTATACTTAATTGATCTGCCAAAGAGCTGCCAATGTGTGTGTGTGTGTGTGTGTGTATTAACTACTATGAACTACAGATGCTGAACTACTGAACATTACAAAAACTACTTTCAAAGTGTTGGGGACAAACCAAAATCATAGAAAAAGTACAATAGTAGCTTTGTAGTAGTTTACAGTTCACCAGGGATGGATCTCCTGCTTTTAGTCAATTCTTATTTATTTATTTATTTTCTTCATTTTAATTGTTTACTCTCTGCTTGTTGTCATTGTACTACTTACACTTTATTATCCTTGGGTACTGTTGTATGACCACTGTCTCTGCTGCTGTATTTAATTTATTTGTGGTTCTTGTTTATATATATGTATGTTTTTAATGTATAATTTATGTATGCACTGCTGCACCTCATGCCCAATAGACAATAAAGTATATTTTATCTTAATTTTATCTTAATCTACTAGTCGAATTGAAGACCGATCATAACGCGTTATTTTTTTAATCGCGTTAATCGTGCTGCTTATTTTTTTGTCCCTTCAAAGCACCCATACATTCCTGACTCCTGCTGCAGCCATGGGAAACGACAACTACACGCTCCTGGGTGGCTCTTTCTACTTCAAACTATTCCCAGACGGATCAGTGGACAAATCGAAAGTAGTGTGCAGCTTTTGTCAAACTGAACTTAAATATCATCGCAGCTCATCGAGTCTAAGCTATCACCTGCGAGCCAAGCATTCAAATGTAGCTAACCAGGTACAAGCTAAACGGCAGCAGAAGCAAAGCACTGCTGCACCTGTGAAGACTGCACATCAACACAAACCTGTGGAACAAGATAAGTTAACTACAGCGATTGCAAAATGGGTTGTAATTAACAGCAGACCTGTGAATATTGTGGAAGATGCAGGTCTAAGAGATGTGCTCCGGGTTGCATGTAGTGATCAGTCTTATGTTTTACCCTCCAGGGGAACAATAGTTGCACGCATTCACAGCCTGTATGAAACAGAGAAAGCAACCAAATTGAAACTCCTGCAAAGTGCAAATACTGTGGCGTTGACGGGTGATCATTGGACGTCAGTGAGCAATCAAAACTACCTCGGAGTATCTGCACACCACATCGATACTAATTGGACTTTTCTATCTTTTGCTTTGACTGTGCGACAAACAGAAGAAACGCGCGTGCAGCATTTCTGGGAAGTTGCAGAGCGATGGGACATTGCGAGGAAAGTCACAACAATCGGTGCAGACGATGCTTTGACTTTAGTAACAGCAGCATGGCTTCAGGAGTACCAACACATGCCGTGCATTGCTCACAGTCTGCAGAGATCAATAACAGCAGCGGTCCTTCACAGCGGGTTTGAGCACGTGCTGGTTAAATGTCGCAAACTGGTCGCACATTTCAAGGATAGTCCAGCAAATGCAGCAGAGTTGAAACGAGAGCAAGCACAGAGAGGTCAAGATGTGGAGCCTCTAATTCAAGATGTGCAAACCAGGTGGAACTCGACTCTGAGTATGATCACCAGGCTGCTGAAACACAAAGATGCAGTCAGAGCTACACTTGAGCTTCACAAGCAAATAAACACTCCAGACTTTCTGACTGATGCTGAATTTGAGAAGATGGGAAAGCTTGAGACTCTCCTTGAACCCTGCAGGTAAGAAAGAATGAATCACAGTAAGCACTTATTTTTGAATCTGAGGCTTGATGTGTAGTGAATGGCTTTTATTTTGGTATCATTTGAAATGACATTTGCATCATTTATTTGACCAAAAGTAAGACTGAATGCTCCTGAAAATGTCAAATGGTGTAACCACAAAAGAATGATAATTCTTTAAATGAAATATTTTATCCACCTACAGTGTATTTAAGTGGACTTATACTAATAATGACTTCATTTAACCCTCCTGTTGTCCTCAAGTCTAGGAAGGGAGGAAGAAAGAAAGAAAGAAAGGGGGATGGAGGAGGGAAAGAAGGTAGGGGGAGGAAAGAAAGGAAGGAAGGAGGGAAGGAAGGAAGAAAAGGGGGTGGAGGGAGGAAGGGAGGAAAGAAAGAGAGAAGGAGGGAGGGAGGACAGACAGAAGGAAGGAAGGGAGGAAAGAAGGAACGAAGGAACAGTCAAAACAGACGGGGGCAATTTGACCCTGGAGGACGAGACGAAGGTTAAATAATGACTAACTGTTTCCTGGTCTCCATGGTAACCCAGATGAAATGTAATATTTAGAAAAATAGTATTCCATTAGCTTTATTTAATATAAAAGTTATAATGTAAGATCATGCCAAACTAGTTGATATGGTGTTAGGAAGGAAGGAAGGAAGGAAGGAGAGAGGAAGGAAGGAAGGAAGGAAGGAAGGAAGGAAGGTAGGAAGGAAGGAAGGAAGGAAGGAAGGAAGGAAGGAAGGATGTAAGATCATGCCAAACTAGTTGATATGGTGTTTTATTGACTATTTACTGTTTTTAAGCAACGTTCAATTATTTGGTACAAAGTTTTTATGGTTACACCACTTAGACATTTTTACCATAATCCTCTAATATATTCTCTCTAAATGGATTAAAAGCAGAAATTTGATGCTGGGTCCCCCTTTCTTCCTTCCTTCTTTCCTTCCTCCCTCCTACCTTCCTTACTTACTTCTTTCCTCCGTCCTTCCTTCCTCCCTGCCTTCTTTTCTTTACTCCCTTCCTTCCTTCTTTCCTTTACTCCCTCCCTCCCTCCCTCCCTCCCTCCCTCCTACCTTCCTTCTTTCCTTCCTTCTTCCTCCGTTCCTTCATTCCTTCCTTCCTCCCTTCCTCTTTTCCCTTCTCCCTCCATCCCTCCTTCTTGTTTCCTCCTTTCCTCCTTTCCTATTTTCCTCCCTCCCTCCTACCTTCCTTGCTTCCTTACTTCTTTCCTCCGTCCTTCCTTACTTCTTTCCTCCGTCCTTCCTTCCTCCCTGCCTTCTTTCCTTTACTCCCTTCCCTCCCTCCCTCCCTCCCTCCTCCCTTCCTTCCTTGACTCAAACTCTTTTTTTAACAGTCATTAATCGCTCTTTATCTTTCATGTCAGGTATGTGACTGAGCTCCTCGGGGGGGAGCAGTACGTCCCCTGCTCGGTGGTCCTGCCTGCGCTGTGCCATCTCTCCCGGCTGATGGAAGTATCTGAAGACGATCCGGACTACGTGTGCCAATTCAAAGGGTCCTTCACCTCCGACCTTTCGATGCGGAGAGAAACCATCAACACCCAATGGATGAAAGTGGCGACCGCACTCGACCCCAGATTCAAAGATCTGAAATGCCTCCCCAGATCCGAGAGGGAGGAAGTGTGGAGGCTGATGAAGGAAGAGAGCGCCAAGCAGTGTCACGTCAAAGAGGAAGTGACAGAACCACCGAAGAAGAAGATGAGCCTCTTGGTTGCGTCCGACTCGGAGGATGAAGAGGAAGCAGCAGCGGCGGCGGCCGATACTCCTGTGGATCGGTACAGAGCGGAGCCGAGCGTTTCCATGGAGACCTGTCCGTTGAAGTGGTGGTCTGCCCATGCGGGGGTTTACCCGAGTTTGGCTCCTCTGGCGCAGAAGTACCTGTCGACGCCGGCGACGACGGTCCCGTGCGAGAGGCTGTTCTCGCTGTCGGGTCACATGGTGCAGAAGAAGAGAGCGGCGCTGTCCAATGAGAACGCCACCAGGCTGCTCTGCCTCAGCGAGTGGCTCCGAGAGAAGAAACAGGAAGAGAAGTAAAGACAGCAGCTCTGAATGTTGATGGTTGCAAAAAGGATGGAAAACTTCTGGTAAATATGGGAATTAACCTTCCTGTCGTCCTCCTGGGTCAAATTGATCCTGTCTGTTTTGACTGTTCCTTCTTTCCTTCCTTCCTTCCTTCTTTCCTTCCCTCCTTTCCTTCCATTCCTTCTGTCTGTCCTTCCTTCCTCCCTTCCTCCCTTCCTTCTTTCCTTCCGTCTTCCTTCCTCTTTTCCTTTCTCCCTCCTTCCTTATTGTTGTTTGTTCCCTCCCTCCTACCTTCCTTCCTTCCTTTCCTTCCTCCCTTCCTTCTTTCCTTCCTTCTTTCCTTCCTTCCTTCCTTCCTTCCTTCCTTCCTCTTTTCCTTCCTCCCTCCTTTCCTTCCTTCTTCCCTCCCTCCCTCCTTCCTACCTTCCTTCCTCCCTTCCTTCTTCCTTCCTCCCTCCCTCCCTCCCTCCTACCTTTGTTCCTTCCTCCTTTCCTTCCTTCTTCCTCCCTTCCTTCCTTCCTTGACTCGAGGACAACAGGAGGGTTAAACTGACTAAATGTTGAAATTTTTTGTTTCGTTTAAAAAACAAAAACATGTTGACTGATTTATTTGTGATTCGAACTTTAATAAAAACTTTAATTGAACAACAAAAAGATAAATGTTGAGTAAAATAAACATTTTCCCTTCTAGATAAATCATAATGTTCATGTGATGGAGGGATGAAGGGCTTTGCATTAAATCTGGTTGTTGTTAACAAAGATGTGTTTTTCTAACAAGTTCTTCTTCTAGTGTTACATCTCATTTCAGGTGATGTTTAGTTTAGTAGAGATTAGTTTAGTTTATATTTGTCATGTTGCCATTCTTTGTTCTTAACCTTCCTGTCGTCCTCCCGGGTCAAATTGACCCCGTCTGTTTTGACTGTTCCTTCCTTCTCTCTTTCTTTCTTTCCTTCCTTCTTTCCTTCCTCGTCCCCTTTCCTTCCTTCCTCCTTTCCTTCCTCCATCCCCCTTCCTTCCTTCCATCTGTCCTTTCATCTCTCCTTCCTCCCTCCTTCTCTTTCTTTCTTTCCTTCCTTCTTTCCTTCCTCGTCCCCTTTCCTTCCTTCCTCCTTTCCTTTCTCCATCCCCCTTCCTTCCTTCCATCTGTCCTTCCTTCCTTCCTCCTTTCCTTCCTTCCTTCCTCCTTTCCTTCCTTCCTCCCTTCCTTGACTCGAGGACAACAGGAGGGTTAATCTTTACCAGAACTGATGAAATGCTAAATAACTCAGTTTCTGACTGAAAAGTATTTGTTAATAACACTAACTCTTCTTTCATGTGTCATTCTATGCACACATATATATAAACACACTTCCTTTATATATATATATGCATGTTTATCACCACAATGTTCATAAATATATTATAATAATATGTATGCCTCGGTTTTATATTTGTTAATCGTATGTACTGTTAGTGTATTACACATTCTCAACATGCAGGTTCCTGTTTGTCCATAATGATTGTTGTCAATAAAGTTAAATAAAAAGAAGCAGCGATGCGTCATGTATACAAATTTCCTTCCTTCCTCCCTCCTTCCTTCTTTCCTCTTTTCCTTTCTCCTTCCCTCCTACCTTCCTACCCTTCCTTCCTCTTTTCCTTTCTCCCTCCCTCCTTTCTTGTTTCCTACCTCCCTCTAACCTTTGATCCTTCCTTCCTTCCTTCTTTCCCTTCCTTCCTTTCTCCCTCCCTCCTACCTTCCTTCCTCTTTTCCTTTCCCCCTCCTACCTTCCTTCCTTGCTTCCCTCCTTCCTTCCTCCCTCCCTTTCCTTCCTTGTTCCTCTCTCCTACTGTACCTTCCTTTCTCTTTTCTTTTCCCCCTCCCTCCCTCCTAGCCTACCTTCCTTGCTTCTCTCCTTCCTTCTTCCCTCTTTCGTCCCTTCCTTTCCTTCCTCTTTTCCTTTCTCCCTCCCTCCTACCTTCCTTCCTCTTTTCCTTTCTCCTTCCCTCCTACCTTCCTTACCCCTTCCTTCCTCTTTTCCTTTCTCCCTCCCTCCCTCCTTCGTCCCTTCCTTTCCTTCCTCTTTTCCTTTCTCCCTCCTTCCCTCCTACCTTCCTTCCTCTTATCCTTTCTCCTTCCCTCCTACCTTCCTTCCTTGCTTCCTCCTTCCCTCGCTCCTACCTTCCTTCTTTCTTTCCCTTCCTTCCTCTTTTCCTTTCTCCTTCCCTCCCTCCTTCCTTCCCTCCCTCCTACCCTCCTTCCTTCTTTCTTTCCCTTCCTGGCTTCCCTCCTTCCTTCCTCTTTTCCTTTCTCCATCTCTCCCTCCCTCCTACCTTCCTTCCTCCCTCCCTTCCCTCCTTCGTCCCTTCCTTTCCTTCCTCTTTTTCTTTCTCCCTCCCTCCCTCCTACCTTCCTTCCCTCCTTCGTCCCTTCCTCTTTTCCTTTCTCCTTCCCTCCCTCCTTCCTTCCTCTTTTCCTTCCTTCCTCTTTTCCTTTGTCCGAACTGATCATTATCAATAAAGTAAAATAAAAGGCGGCGTGCTGCATGATGAGTTTGATATTTTATTGACATAAGATGTGGTACTGTGACAGGTTTTGCAATAACAAATCATTTACAATAAGATTACAGCAACAGATGTGAGAAACACTCTCCATACATTCTGTACTGCTGGCAACAATTATGGATATATATATACGTCTGGTTTACGTTTGTGTGGGAGTCCTTCCCTCCCTCCTTCCTTCTTTCCCTTCTTTCCTTCCTCCCTCCTTCCCTTTCTCCTTCCCTCCCTCCTACCTTCCTTCCTCCCTCCTTTCCCTCCTACCTTCCTTCCTCTTATCCTTTCTCCTTCCCTCCTACCTTCCTTCCTCTTTCCCTCCCTCCTACCTTCCTTCCTTCTTTCTTTCCCTTCCTTCCTCTTTTCCTTTCTCCTTCCCTCCCTCCTTTCTTTCCCTTCCTTCCTCCTTCCCTCCCTCCTACCTTCCTTCCTCCCTCCTTTCCCTCCTACCTTCCTTCCTCTTATCCTTTCTCCTTCCTTCCTGGCATCCCTCCTTCCTTCCTCTTTTCCTTCCCTCCTTTCCTCCCTCCTACCTTCCTTCCTTGCAACCATCCATCCTTCCTCTTTTCCTTTCTCCTTCCCTCCCTCCCTCCTTTCTTCCTTCCTCCCTTCCTTCCCTCCCTCCTACCTTCCTCCTTTCCCTCCTACCTTCCTTCCTCTCATCCTTTCTCCTTCCCTCCTACCTTCCTTCTTTCTTCCCCTTCCTTCACTCTTTTCCTTTCTCCTTCCCTCCCTCCCTCCTACCTTACTTCTTTCCCTTCCTTCCCTCCTCCCTCCCTCCCTTCCTCTTTTCCTCCGTCCGTACTGATCATTATCAATAAAGTAAAATAAAAGGTGGCGTGCTGCATGATGAGTTTGATATTTTATTGACATAAGATGTGGTACTGTGACAGGTTTTGCAATAAATCATTTACAATAAGATTACAGCAACAGATGTGAGAAACACTCTCCATACATTCTGTACTGCTGGCAACAATTATGGATATATATATATACGTCTGTTTTACGTTTGTGTGGGAGTCCTTCCCTCCCTCCTACCCTTTCTCCTTCCCTCCCTCCTACCTTCCTTCCTCCCTCCTTTCCCTCCCTCCTCCCTTCCTCTTTTCCTTTCTCCTTCCCTCCCTCCGTCCTTCTTTCCCTTCCTTCCTGGCTTCCCTCCTTCCCTTTCTCCTTCCCTCCCTCCTACCTTCCTTCCTCCCTCCTTTCCTTCTCTCCTCCCTTCCTCTTTTCCTTTCTCCTTCCCTCCCTCCTACCTTCCTTCCCTTCCTCTTTTCCTTTCTCCTTCCCTCCCTCCTTCCTTCCTCTTTTCCTTTCCCCTCCCTCCCTCCTACCTTCCTTCCTCCCTCCTTTCCCTCCTACCTTCCTTCCTCTTATCCTTTCTCCTTCCCTCCTACCTTTCTTCCTTGCTTCCTCCTACCTTCCTTCTTTCTTTCCCTTCCTTCCTCTTTACATTTCTCCTTCCCTCCCTCCTTCCTTTCCTTCCTCCTTCCCTCCCTCCTACCTTCCTTCCTTCTTTCTTTCCCTTCCTGGCTTCCCTCCTTCCTTCCTCTTTTCCTTTCTCCTTCCCTCCCTCCTTCCTTCTTTCCCTCCCTTCCTGGCTTCCCTCCTCCCTTCCTCTTTTCCTTTCTCCTTCCCTCCCTACCTTCCTTCCTTCTTCCTCTTTTCCTTTCTCCCTCCTTCCTCTTTTCCTTTCTCCTTCCCTCCCTCCTACCTTCCTTCCTTGCAACCATCCACCCTTCCTCTTTTCCTTTCTCCTTCCCTCCTTTCTTCCTTCCCTCTTTTCCTTCCTCCCTTCTTCCCTCCCTCCTACCTTCCTTCCTCCTTTCCCTCCTACCTTCCTTCCTCTCATCCTTTCTCCTTCCCTCCTACCTTCCTTCTTTCTTCCCCTTCCTTCCCTCTTTTCCTTTCTCCTTCCCTCCCTCCCTCCTACCTTCCTTCTTTCCCTTCCTTCCCTCCTCCCTCCTTTCCTCCCTCCGTCCATACTGATCATTGTCAATAAAGTAAAATAAAAGGCGGCGTGCTGCATGATGAGTTTGATATTTTATTGACATAAGATGTGGTACTGTGACAGGTTTTGCAATAACAAATCATTTACAATAAGATTACAGCAACAGATGTGAGAAACACTCTCCATACATTCTGTACTGCTGGCAACAATTATGGATATATATATACGTCTGGTTTACGTTTGTGTGGGAGTCCTTCCCTCCCTCCTTCCTTCTTTCCCTTCTTTCCTTCCTCCCTCCTTCCCTTTCTCCTTCCCTCCCTCCCTCCTACCTTCCTTCCTCTTATCCTTTCCCTCCCTCCTCCCGTCCTTCTTTCCCTTCTTCCCTCCCTCCTACCTTCCTTCCTCCCTCCTTTCCCTCCCTCCTCCCTTCCTCTTTTCCTTTCTCCTTCCCTCCCTCCGTCCTTCTTTCCCTTCCTTCCTGGCTTCCCTCCTTCCCTTTCTCCTTCTCTCCCTCCTACCTTCCTTCCTCCCTCCTTTCCCTCCTACCTTCCTCTTTTCTTTCCTCCTTCCCTCCCTCCGTCCTTCTTTCCCTTCCTTCCTGGCTTCCCTCCTTTCCCTCCTACCTTCCTTCCTTGCTTCCTCCTTCCCTCCCTCCTACCTTCCTTCCTTCTTTCTTTCCCTTCCTCCCTTCCTTCCTTCCTCCCTCCTTCCCCTCCTACCTTCCTTCCTTCTTTCTTTCCCTTCCTGGCTTCCCTCCTTCCTTCCTCTTTTCCTTTCTCCATCTCTCCCTCCCTCCTACCTTCCTTCTTTCTTTCCCTTCCTTCCCTCCCTCCCTCCTACCTTCCTTCTTTCTTTCCCTTCCTCCCTTATTCTTTTCCTTTCTCCTTCCCTCCCTCCGTCCTTCTTTACCTTCCTTCCTCTTATCCTTTCTCCTTCCCTCCTACCTTCCTTCCTTGCTTCCTCCTTCCCTCCTACCTTCCTTCCTCCTTCCCTCCCTCCTACCTTCTTTCCCTTCCTTCCTTTCCTTCCTCCTTCCCTCCCTCCTACCTTCCTTGCTATCCTACCTTCCTTCCTCTTTTCCTTCCTCCATACTGATCATTATCAATAAAGTAAAATAAAAGGCGGCGTGCTGCATGATGAGTTTGATATTTTATTGACATAAGATGTGGTACTGTGACAGGTTTTGCAATAACAAATCATTTACAATAAGATTACAGCAACAGATGTGAGAAACACTCTCCATACATTCTGTACTGCTGGCAACAATTATGGATATATATATACGTCTGTTTTACGTTTGTGTGGGAGTCCTTCCCTCCCTCCTTCCTTCTTTCTCTTTTTTCCTTCCTCCCTCCTTCCCTTTCTCCTTCCCTCCCTCCTACCTTCCTTCCTCCCTCCTTTCTCCTTCCCTCCTACCTTCTTTCCTCTTTTTCTTTCCCCCTCCCTCCCTCCTACCTCCCTTCCCTCCTTCGTCCCTTCCTCTTTTCCTTTCTCCCTCCCTCCCTCCTACCTTCCTTCCCTCCTTCGTCCCTTCCTCTTTTCCTTTCTCCTTCCCTTCTTCCTCTTATCCTTTCTCCCTCCCTCCCTCCTACCTTCCTTCCTTCTTTCTTTCCCTTCCTTCCTTGCTTCCTTTTCTTCCTCTTTTCCTTTCTCCTTCCCTCCCTCCTTTCTTTCCCTTCCTTCCTTTCCTTCCTCCTTCCCTCCCTCCTACCTGCCTTCCTTCTTTCTTTCCCTTCCTTCCTCTTTTCCTTTCTCCATCTCTCCCTCCCTCCTACCTTCCTTGCTATCCTTCTTTCCCTTCCTTCCTCTTTTCCTTTCTCCTTCCCTCCCTCCTTCCTTCTTTCTTTCCCTTCCTTGCTACCCTCCTTTCCTTCCTTCTTCCTTCCCTCCCTCCTACCTTCCTCCTTTCTCCCTCCCTCCCTCCCTCCTTCCTTCCTCTTTTCCTTCCTCCATACTGATCGTTATCAATAAAGTAAAATAAAAGGCGGCGTGCTGCATGATGAGTTTGATATTTTATTGACATAAGATGTGGTACTGTGACAGGTTTTGCAATAACAAATCATTTACAATAAGATTACAGCAACAGATGTGAGAAACACTCTCCATACATTCTGTACTGCTGGCAACAATTATGGATATATATATACGTCTGTTTTACGTTTGTGTGGGAGTGCAAAGACAACGCTGCTTTAAAATAAAAACAAAAATATGACACCTACAGTACAACAGAGACATGAATTGAGAGATATTAGAATATATATATTTTTTTAAATCCACAGCCTAAATGAAGAAAGGAATAAAAAGGACAGTGGGTTCATGCAGGCACATAAATGTAGTTTAAACATGAGAGTATGAAAATAGTGTCACCAACACGATTGATACGCTGGGAAAAAAAAAAGAAGCTATTTGAATTTCATTATCAGGGTTATAGCAATACAATTTAATTTTTATTACCTACACAAACTACAACCATCACTGGACTACATCATGAGCCTCGATGCATGAAGCACTCCAACGCTCTACAGCACACACACACAACGCCAACACTAGAGGGTTAATATTAACAACTAGTGTATTAAAAAACATAAAAATTGGCTTTTATTTTATTTTATTTTTT
Source organism: Scomber japonicus (assembly GCF_027409825.1). Lineage (NCBI taxonomy): Eukaryota > Metazoa > Chordata > Actinopteri > Scombriformes > Scombridae > Scomber > Scomber japonicus. Next base: position 4,334,897 of record NC_070590.1, on the reverse strand, counting down.
TTAAAATCAGCAACATTTTGTGTGAGAATGCTTGGTCCTGGAAAAGTTTGGTTGGGGCTGCCGTGCCTCAGGTTTTTAAAAATTGGCTCTACAACAAATATGGCATTAAAGATTAAAAAATAACAAATACACCTGCATTAAAAAAGATAAAAAGGAAAAACACATTTAAAGCGTATTACAGAGTGGAAACTACTGCAACAATAAAGCCAAGTTAAAGAAAAAAGAAAAAAAAAAGGAAACACACACAGAGGTAGATGCACAATAAATAGGAAATGACAGTATTTATGATGTGGCTGCAATAAATGGAGTCATTAGAAAGAAAAAGCATTTAAAATATACTAGAAACAAGAGTGGCATTGGTGTGTGAACTCATATAATCAATAGCTGCTTTAATCTGTAGTTTGTGTAGTGGTTCCAAAATGAATGATTGAAAGACTTTTATTTTGAAAATAATGGCGATGTTTGTAAAAATTAACAAATTTGAAGCTTTTTAAGCCCCGAAAATGTAAAATACTAACTTCACTGAATGTGTTAACCCTCCTGTTGTCCTCAAGTCAAGGGAGGAAGGGAGGAGGGAAGGGAGGAAGGAAGGGAGGAAGGGAGGAAGACAGAAGGAAAGGAGGAATGAAGGGAGGAAGAAGGAAGGAAATGAGGGAGGGAGGGAGGGAGGGAGGAAGGAAGGAAAGGAATGAGGGAGGGAGGAAAGAAGAAAGGAAAGAAGGAAGGGAGAAAGGACAGAGGAAAGAATTAAGGAAGGTAGGAGGGAGGAAGGAAAAGAGGAAGGGAGGAAGGAAAGAATGACAGAGGAAATAAGGAATGGAGAAAGGAAAGGAATGGAGGAAGGAAGGAAAGAAGGACAGAGGAAATAAGGAAGGAAGGAAGGAAAGGAACAGTCAAAACAGACGGGGTAAATTTGACCCGGGAGGACGACAGGAAGTTTAAATAGTTTCAACATTATTTTCAACTTTTGTCGTTTTTTAAATTTGTTCGAGCCATTTAATGTGTTTTTTTGTAATTTGGCCGTTAAAACACTTAAAAATGGACAAAATAAGACATTTTTATTATTATAGCTGAAGTGGAAGAAAAAAAAGAAAAAAAGAAAAAAAAAAGGTGGAGTGCCAATAAATGCAAAGGCCAGAAACCAGTAGTGTAAACCTGGAGCTTCTAGCACATTGCCGCCATCCAACATTAAGATGCCTCGCCAAAATAAAAGAAAATAAAATCACAGTATGCACCGATTAAAGATTAAAGATTAAAGATTAAAGAAATACATTCATGAGAGTAATTTAAAATAAATCACAGGTTGGAAATCAGCAATGAAATGCCATAATTTAGATTTTTAACTAATGCTATATTTAATCTCTCATCTGCATTTTTTACCTTTGTGCAGCTTTTATTTTGAAAAGATGGAAATTTTAAGTATTAGAATTAAAAAGAAGCCGTGTTATAGTTTGTTATTACAGCAAAAAAAAAAAGATCTATGGTCGTTGAATGTATTTTTTGAATGATCCTCCGAGAGGCAAACCTGCTGTAGAAATGGCATCGGCAGCTTCTGACACACACACACACACACACACACACACACACACACACACACACACACACACTAGTGGCAAAAAGGAACAAATCAATACTGTTTTATCCTGCAGGTATACGAGTGAAGCAAAAACCAGTATCAAAAATAAACTGATGAACTTGAAACTTGAGGAGTGAGCCGAGCACAGTATATAAAATTCAAAGAAGAAGAAAAAGAAGAAGACGAAGAAGAAAAAGCGATGGCTTCACAGACAATAAAGGGAAAAGATTTATATATTTTTCCCCATTCAGGACATTTTGTTTTTTATACCATCAGTCACATCTGAACAACATTAAGACACTAAAAGTTAAGGATGGAATGATTAGACACGGTTGGTTTTTATCACTTGGGAGGTAAAAAAAATTAAAATGGGAGAGTTTCAATAATAAGAGGATTCAATAAATGCTTTAAAACCGCCAAAATAAAAGAAGCATTAAATGTTGTTGTTTGTCATGATGCCCGTCAAAAACAATTACACACTACTTTTATTTTGTTAATTAATCTCTAATCTCTTAAATTTGTTACTCCTGATTATTTAGATTCTTTTATTTTGGCGGTTTTTTCCGCTAGGTGAAAAAGGAAAAAAATGATAAAATGCTGCTGTTTGCTGTTTGTCGTCATGGCGATGCAGTAGACGCTAAAAGTGGTACAGCAGGTCAGTTCTTCAGCACGGAGTCGTACATCTGGTACACGTACTGAGAAACCTCGGGGGCCCGACACTTGAGAGAGAGCTGTGAGGAGGAGAAGAAGAAGAGAGGAGAAGATTCAAGGTAAGTTCACAACCTCTTCTATCTGAGAATAACTTAAACATATTCTTTTTTTTTTTTTGTGGACCGAGATTCAAAAAGGAAGGAAGGAAGATAAGGTAGTAAGGAAAGATGGAAGGAAGGGAGGGAGGAAGGAAGGAAGGAAAGACGGAAGGACGGAAGGAAGACAGTAAGGAAAGTTGGAAGGAAGGGAGTAAGGAAAGATAGAGGGAAGGAAGAAAGGAAGAGAAGGAATGAGGACAGTAGGGAAAGAAGGAAGGAAGGAAGAGAAGGAAGGAAAGATGGAAGGAAGGAAGGAAGGTAGGAAGGTAGGAAGAGAAGGAAGGAAGGAAGGAATACAGTAAGGAAAGAAGGAAGGAAGGAAGGAAGGAAGGAAAGATGGAAGAAAGAGAGGAAGGAAAGATGGAAGGAAAGAAGGTAGGAGGACAGTAAGGAAAGATGGAAGGAAGGAAGGAAGGAAAGAAGGACGGAAGGAAGGAAGGAAGGAAAGAAGGACGGAAGGAAGGACGACAGTAAGGAAAGAAGGAAGGAAGGGAGAGAGGGAGGGAGGGAGGGAGGGAGGAAGGAAGATAAGAGAGTAAGGAAAGAAGGAAGGAAGGAAGGAAGACAGTAAGGAAAGAATGAAGGAAGGAAGGGAGACAGTAAGGAAAGAAGGAAGGAAGGAAAGAAGGAAGGAAGGAAAGAAGGAAGGAAGAAAGATAAGAGTAAGGAAAGACGGAAGGAATGAAGGAAGAGAAGGAAGGAAGACAGTAAGGAAAGATGGAAGGAAGAAAGAAAGAAAGAAAGAAAGAAAGAAAGAAAGAAAGAAAAAGTTTTGAACAAATGAGGTCTGTAAAACATCACATTTAGGCTCAATGAGACAATCCCCCCCCTCCTTTATGTTGTCATGGCAACGACTCGGAGTGATGAGTACTGTTACCGTGTAGTTGGGGTTTCCGGGTTGGATGCGTAGCTCGGCCAGGATCCAGATGCCGTTGGTGAGTTTGAGGGACTGGTAGAGCATGTCCTGACCTTCTACGTTCCTCTTAGCGATGGTGTAGATGTTGTTATTCTGCAGCTTCCCTGATACCGTGTCTGCAACGACCCGAAAGAAAGAAAGAAAGAAAGAAAGAAAGAAAGAAAGAAAGAAAGAAAGAAGTAAAAACATTATTACTACTTCATTCATAAAAACACACACATGAGAGAGACAAGCTGGAATCACTAAACTGTAAGGCTGCTCCATTATGGAAACCTTCCTTCCTTCTGTCCTCCCTTTCTTCCTTACTTCCTCACTTCCTTCTGTCCTTCTTTCCTCCCTTTCTTCCTTCCTTCCTTCTTTCTTGCCTCCCTCCTACCTTCCTTCCTCCCTCCCTCCTTTCTTTCCTTCCCTCCTTCCTTCTTTCCTCCCTTTCTTCCTTCTGTCCTTCTTTCCTTCCTTCCTTCCTTCCTTTCCTTCCCTCCTTTCTTTCCTTCCCTCCCTCCTCCCTTCTCCCTCCTTTCCTTCCTTCGTCCTCCGTCTTTTCCTTCCTTCCTTCTTAACTTCCCTCCTTCCTTCCTTCCTTCCCTCTTTCCTTCCTTCCTTCTGTCCTTCTTTCCTCCCTCTCTTCCTTCTTTCGTACCTTCCTTCTGTCCTTCTTTCCTCCCTTTCTTCTTTCCTTCCTCCCTCCCTCCTTTCCTTCCCTCCTTCTTTCCTGCCTCCCTCTCTCTTACCTTCCTTCCTCCCTCCCTCCTTTCCTTCTTCCCTCTTTTCCCTCCTTCCTTCCTTCCCTCCTTCCCTCCTTCCTTCTCACTTGATTTCTAACCTCAGTAAACGTTTTCAAAATGTGTTTATGGTCTCAATCGCTAGTTTAAAGCCTTCTTCAATGCAGTATGATGTTCATTTGGGACATTTTGGCCTCCCTGATTTTATATGTGACGATAAAGCAGGGTATGCATTAGGGGGCGTGGCTACGTCCTGATTGACAGGTTGATTGACCAATGTCCTCGAGATCCAGCCCTCGCAACCATAGCAACCTCCCCGCTCCTCCCATGACTCCGCCTCATGCCCATATAAGTAGAATCAGTGTTTTTATTTTTCCCAGCATGCACCTGAAATTTTCAAGATGGCGCTGCCTAGATTCGAAACTCTTGGCTTCCGAGCAGCAGTCCACAAACCAATGGGTGACGTCACGGATGTTACGTCCATTTCTTTTATACAGTCTAAATTTCCATGAATTGAGCAGCCTTACTGTACTTCTAGGTTCTATAACACTAATAAAAGCACCGACTAATAAAGACTCTGCTACTATCAGGGAGCTGGTGGTAAATTAGCTAGGTATGCTAATAACAACGGTACAATCATGAGCATCTTCTAAAAGGAAAGAAGAAGTTGGAGGCGTCCGTCAGGTACAGAGGAAGAGGAGTATCCTGAGATAAGCATGGAGGTGGAGAAAGAGAACATAAGAGAGAGAGAGAGAGAGAGAGAGAGAGAGAGAGAGAGAGAGAGAGAGAGAGAGAGAGAGAGAGAGAGAGAGAGAGAGAGAGAGAGAGAGAGAGAGAGAGAGAGAGAGAGATGTAAGAGTTGTTAGATTTAAGAGGAAATCATTAAAATGTGAAAATAAACGTATGAATAACTTGCACACATTCTTTTATTTCCTTCCTTTCTTTCTTCCTTCCTTCCTTCTTCCCTTTCCTTCCTTCCTCCCTTCTTCCCTTTCCTTCCTTCCTTCCTTCCTTCCTACCTACCTTCCTTCATTTCTTCCTTCCTTCCTCCCTTCTTCCCTTTCCTTCCTATCCTTCCTCCCTTTCTTCTTGCCTTTCCTCCCTCCTTTCCTTCCTTTCTTCCTCTCTCCTTTCCTTCCTTCCTTCCTTCCTACCTACCTACCTTTCTTCCTTCATTTCTTCCTTCCTTCCTCTCTTCTTCCCTTTCCTTCCTTCCTCCCTTCTTCCCTTTCCTTCCTTCCTTCCTACCTACCTTCCTTCATTTCTTCCTTCCTTCCTCCCTCCCTTCTTCCCTTTCCTTCCTTCCTTCTTCCCTTTCCTTCCTATCCTTCCTCCCTTTCTTCTTTCCTTTCCTCCCTCCTTTCCTTCCTTTCTTCCTCTCTCCTTTCCTTCCTTCCTTCCTACCTACCTACCTTCCTTCCTTCATTTCTTCCTTCCTTCCTCCCTTCTTCCCTTTCCTTCCTTCCTCCCTTCTTCCCTTCCTTTCTTCCTTCCCTTCCTTTCTTCTTTCCTACCTTCCTTCTTCCCTTCCTTTCTTCTTTCCTACCTTCCTTCTTCCCTTTCCTTCCTTCCTCCCTTCTTTCCTCCTCCCTTCCCTTTTCCTTCGTTCCTCCCTCCTTTCCTTCCTTCCTCCCTTTCTCCTTCCTTGACTCGAGGACAACAGGAAGGTTAAGGATTATATTTTGACATCACTTTGTCTTCTGCTTTCCATCATTTATACATCACAGTGATCATGTGACTCATCTCAGCAAAGAAAGTCATATTAAACTGGTCAGCTGGTTTTTATACTGAATGAATTTCTTGAACAGGAAATGGATGAAATGCAGGAATGACAAAGTGAGAAATATAATAAATCTTAATTTTAAAAGACATATATTTGGGCTAATCCCTCTTTACCTGCATTGAGGTGGCATTCCTTTATCTGGTACTGAAGCTCATTTTCATTAGGAATGTCTTTCCAGGTAGCGAGGAACACCTGTCGCTCTGGAGAGAAAACACAAAAAACACAAAACAATGATAATAAAGAACAAATATCCACACAGAGAAACACGAGGCTTTATTATTGGATGGTTGATGCAGCTCTAAAGCCCAATTTCCACCGGGTCTGTCAGCGGAGGGTTACGGCTGCACTGCGGTCACCGGAGTTGATAGGTGCCTCTATAATCAATGAGACTGTTTCCACAGGGAGCGTCTCAGTGCAATCAATCCGCAGCATTTCTATTTTTGACGGAGCCGTTTCTAACTCGCGACAAACTCAACAGAGCAGATTGCACCAGACAGGAAGTCAGACACTGAATCGGCATATAATAAAACTTCCGCCTTTCAAAATAAAACAACCCGTGCAGCCTCCCGATCGTATTTCAGCAGCAAACAGGAATTAAACAGACAACTACTGACACATGAGATAAGCACAAAATCTAAGAAAATTACCAAATCAACTAAATTTGAGCAAGTTAACAAAATTGGGCTTTTTAGTTGCGCTGCTACTACAGTAATTACGGTAGACTGAAGGCACTCATTCAGATTTGATTGCGCTGCTACTACAGTAATTACGGTAGACTAAAGGCACTCGTTGGGACTTGATTGTGCTGCTACTACAGTAATTACGGTAGACAGAAGGCACTCGTTGGGATTTGATTGTGCTGCTACTACAGTAATTACGGTAGACTAAAGGCACTCGTTGGGATTTGATTGGGCTGCTACTACAGTAATTACGGTAGACTAAATGCACTCGTTGGGATTTGATTGGGCTGCTACTACAGTAATTACGGTAGACTAAAGGCACTCGTTTGGGTTTGATTGAGCTGCCGTAATTACTGTATTAACAGTGCAACGTCATTTTAAAAGGCAGATTTCTCTCCCAGAGCTCCGCTGCTGTAACGCTCCCGGCGTGAGTTGACACCGAGCAGAGGACGGAGCTAAACTGTAGCACTGATGGACCCGGTGGAAATCCCCAGTAAGAGGGTTTTTATTGGTTTAAATTACTGTATTTTGTGTTTTAAGGAATCACTGCAGTCTTAAAAGTATATTTTCTGGACCATTTTACATTCAGTGTGATATGATATGAAGTGTTTTTTCCAAGGTATTCCTGCTTCAGTGACGGTGTGAAGATGCTGGGTTTTTTAAGTCGTGAGTAACAATCATACCCATTTTTCCGTCCTCGACGAAGAATATGTTGAGAGGGATGAGTACGCTGAAGTAGAAAACGTCGATGTTGTTCTTCACAGCCACCTGTGTACGACAGAAAAATAGATGAGCAGTAAATATTCTGCACTTTGTATCATGTGACAAAAGAAATAACACTTAATTATGACTGTGAACATATCAGGAAAGTGATTTAGTGTGGAAGTGTGATGTTCGTAGTGATGCTCCGATCAGCATTTTTGGGGGCCGATACCGATCCCTCCACCTTTTACTGTCCCTGCTGTAAGGCTCCAGACGTCGAAACGTTTCACTTACGGTGAGCTGAGTGACGGGTGTCTTTGGGAAAGCTGAATACTTCCAATAATACTGATAATAACCAATAATAATAATTACCTGAAGATTATTGAGCGGCTCCATCTTCATGACCGGCCCGATGGTGTTGATGGGCAAAGAGACCTCGATGTTCTGGCTGGGCATCAGCGGAGTGTGAATGGGGAGAGGACTGGTGGGAATCATCCCGAAACTACACCGAGAAGAAAAAGAAGAAAAAGAAGAAGAAAAGAAAATAACTTTAACCTTTGTGTCGTCCTCCCGGGTCAAATTGACCCCGTCTGTTTTGACTGTTCCTTCTTTCCTACCCTCTTTCGTCTCTTTCTTTTCTCCCTTCCTTCCTTCCTCCCCATACCTTCCTTATATCCTCTGTCCTTCCTTCCTCCTTTCCATCCTACCTTCCTTCTTTCCATCCTTCCTTCCTCTTTCCCATCCTTCCTTCCTCCCTTCTTCCTCCTTTCCTTCCTTCTTTCTCCCTTCCTCGCCCCTTTCCATCCTTCTTCCTCCCTCCCTCCTTTCCTTCCTTCTTCCTCCCTTCCATCCTTCATTCCTCCCTCTCTTCTTTCCTTCCTTCTTCCTCCCTCCCTCCATCCTTCCTTCCTTCTTCCTCCCTTCCATCCTTCCTTTTCTCCCTTTCATCCTTCCTTCCTTCCTCCCTCCCTGCCTTCCTTCTTTCCTTTCTTCCATCCTTCATTCCTCCCTCCCTTCTTTCCTTCCTTCTTCCTCCCTCCCTCCATCCTTCCTTCCTTCTTCTTCCCTTCCATCCTTCCTTTTCTCCCTTTCATCCTTCCTTCCTCCTGTCCTTCCTTTCCTCCCTTCCTCCTCCCTTCCTCCCTTCTTCCCCCCTTCTATTCTCAAAAAATGTGAAAGTCTAACTGACCTGTTCTTGTTGAACTGGACAGCGAAGTCGGTCATGTGTTGCAGAGCTTTATTAGTGAAGCTCATGTCCATGTACATGTGACCCTGACGACGAGAGAAAGTCCCGGAGATCTCCAGACCTTTAGCTTTCACTGCAGGCAGCCACACCTGGAACACAACACATTTTATACAGTAATTAATGCTGTAAAGCTATTAAAGTAGCAGCAGTTTCATTTTCCTGCATGTCACCAGCACAACACTTAAAGACCGTGTAAAGTGAATTCAGACATTTTCTTCTAAACACATTAAATAGGTCATAAATGTATTTCTAAAAAAAGGTGTAAAAAGCATTTCAACCGTTTAGATTTGAATTGTGGAGCTAGGCTTCACAAACTGTGTTTCAACATTTCTGTGTTCAGGATTTAGTGATTAGCATAAACCCGCCCCTGCTGCTGTAGACTGTAGAGGTATAAATACATTCAGCACACACTACTACTACTACAGTCTACAGTTAGTTTAGTTAGCCGCCAAGCTAGCAGCTGAGTTAGCTGCCGAGTTAGCCGCAGAGCTAGCAGCAGAGTTAGCCGCCGAGCTAGCAGCTGAGCTAGCCGCAGAAAGCTCTCAGACGTAGCGTCCATGTTTCTGGTAGAGGTGGTGACTTTGATTGACAGGTGACACTTGGTAGGGGGCGGGGCTTCAGCATTTGGTAGCAGAGAAAGAGGCTGATTTTTACACAACTTTTAAGCCTGATTTCATATATTTGGCGATTTATTTTAATCATTCAAATTTAGCAGGGTGGTTAACAACACACTTTTCTGTGATACGTCAAACTCAGAACACATATTTATTCTTACTTTACACGGACTTTAAGCTTTCAGCCTTTAAAGGTGAGAAATTAATCTTATCAGACTGTAGTTGTGTGAACTCACAGCTTTTGGAGCTACATAGCCTCCGGTAGTGATGGCCATGCCTGTGGAAAGCTCAAACAGATCGTTGAGTCCGCTGCTGACGGCCGGAGGAGCGGGTGTCGGCGACGGAGCGAAAGTACTGGGGACAGACGACGGGATGAAGTTCTGTCCCACCTAAAACCATGACAACAAGAACAACAAGAGAAACACACACAGACAAAAAAACAACATAATTTAAGTTGCCGTCATTTCAGAAAGCGTCGTGATGATGCTAGAAAATAAAAATAATCATGCCAAATGTTCTTCTTGCATAACAGAAAATGATTTAAACAAACTTCTGCAGTGATTATGAGAGAAGACAAAAAACATTTCAATCAGTTTATAATCATGAAAAAAAGACAAAGACAAAAAAATCAAATGTGAGGTGAGATTTGGGTTTTGCGTGTTTTAGCCCATTAATTAAAAACACTATGATGATGTCATCACTAGGCATGGGCCGGTTAACCTGTTTCAAGGTATACCACGGTATGAAAAAGTCACATTCAAAACCACTGAGTATGAGCGGGGTTTTTTTTTAATGTGACGTCTGGTCAGAGAGAGAGTGGAGGTCCCTGATCGTGTGCAGCTGCAGCGTGAAGTCGTCCTCCTCCCACACCTCCAGTTGCTGTTACAAGCAGGTAGCTCTGCAGGCTGAAGGAGGCGAGACCCCCGAACTTTCCCCCCCAGTTTAAAAGCACCAAGTTGGCTGTATTTATACTTCGGCTACCGTAAAAAGACAGACCACCGCGGCTTGGAGGAAGAAGGTCCCGGACAGTAGCAGCGTGAGGAGGAAATACATCCAATATGATAGAGAGCAAGTCTCCAAAAACTGTTGATTCAGTTTTAAGCTCCTGCCTGCATTTATTTATTTATTTATATTTATCTTAGAAGTATTTTTAATTTTCAATTATTTATGTTCTGATCTTGAGCCGCAGGTTATTAATAATAATAATAATAATAATAATGATTAATTTATGTCGTGGCTTCAGTTGCAGGTTTAGCCTCAGTTAAAGGACTGCACTTTTTTTTTTTTTTTATTTATTTAGAAAGAATTCAGTTATTTTTTATTATTATTTATTTTAAATACATATTTACTAATGTTCGATATGTTTAAAAATAATGGTTTTAAATACAGACATTCCAAAATATCACATTTTATAGCTGTAATCATAATAGGGCCAGTTTCCACCTGCAGGAACTTCGGGGTCATTTTACGGGGCCGTGGCAGTTGGTTCGTGTCTCCACCGCAGGAACCGCCTCCAAAGGACAGGGTTCAGGAACTTTTACAGGGGCTAAGCGAGTCCCTGCCTCGGAGTAGGTACTCAGAACGTTCTGAGTACCTACTCCGAGGCAGGGACTCGCTTAGCCCCTGTAAAAGTTCCTGAACCCTGTCCTTTGGAGGCGGTTCCTGCGGTGGAGACACGAACCAACTGCCACGGCCCCGTAAAATGACCCCGAAGTTCCTGCGGTGGAAATGGCCCTAAACAACCGTGAAACCGTGATATTTTTACCTAAGGTTATCATACCGTCAGAATCTCATACCGGCCCATGCCTAGTAAACACTGTTTGCTAATACAGAGAAATTAAAGGGATAGTTTGCACAGTGTAAACTCTTAAAATGTTGCCAAATAATATATTATCTCAACCTTTTACTGGATTTGCAACCACTCGAAAGTCCATTTATTACTGAAATTTGGTGAATAATGAAGGTTAAATTTGCTTTTCTTGTCTTTAAAATGGGATAAAACATACAAAACATCTGTATCATCTTCTATCTGAAGTTATATGAAATGTGAAACAAGAGAAGCCAGGATTAAAAAACGTTTGAAGAAAAGAAAGAAAAGAGTGTTGGTGGGTTAAAATAAAATAAAAATAAAAAATAAAAAATAAAATAAAAAGAACTCTGGAAGCAATGCAGCATGCAGGAACAGGCAAAGCCGCCAAACAGAAGGGCTTGACTTACTGCAGGACTTCCCCCAACACCTCCGCCCAGGTCTCCCCCCAGCTACAGGAGAGAGGAGAGGCACACCCCCAAAAAAGAGACCGCATCCAAAACCATCACACACACACACACACACACACACACACAGAGACCGAAACACACACACATACACATACACACACACACAAAGACAAGAGACAGAGACGTTTCTTAGCAACCGCAACCCATCAAGAGGAGCCCCCTTCAATGTTTCTGGGAAAACAGCAACTCTGCATAGTTATTGTTAGACAGTGGAGTAAAAAAAATAAAAAATAAAAAAATAAAATCTGCAAGAAGATTATTATTAAATTATTATTATTATTAATATTAAAAAAGAAGTCCAGATATTTTCCAGCAAGAACAGAAGAGATGAAATATAACAAAGCTCCATGTAGAAGGGAAAAAAAGCACCATGTTCCTTCCTTTCCTGCTTGTCTTCTTTTCTTTCCTTCCTTCCTTTACTTCTTGTCCCCATTCGCCTTCCTTCCTTCCTTCCTTCTTTCCTTCTTGTCCCCATTTCCCTTCCTTCCTTCCTTCTTTCCTTCTTTCCTTTCCTGCCTGTCTTCTTTTCTTTCCTTCCTTTCCTTTCTTGTCCCAATTTCCCTTCCTTCCTTCCTTCCTTTCCTTCTTGTCCCCATTTCCCTTCCTTCCTTCCTTCCTTCCTTCATTCCTTTCCTTCTTGTCCCCATTTCCCTTCCTTCCTTCCATCCTTCCCTCATTCCGGCAGCTACAGAAGCTGCTGCAATGCCGTTAAGCTTAAGGCAGGTTATTAATATGTTAATATACCAAAATGTATTTATTCTGCATATTTAAACAACATTTTTAGTGACATTTTAATGTTTTTTAGATTGTTCTTGTGTTGAAAAGAAGATATAAACAATTACTTTGCTTGTTTGTTTAACTAGCATGCACATTATAACCACAATTTTTCACAAAAACATGTATAAATGTACTCAGATCTGCTCTCGTCCTTCGTTAAATGGCCAAAATAATACTTTATTCTCACACTATCAAACCATCCTATTGGCTGGTGAAGATCATGAAATAGTCTCAGAGCTCTTATACTGCTTTATGTTCAGAATAGTGCAGAAAAAAAGAGATTAAATTAATGATGAGTTGCAGAAATTAAACAGATGAGGCTGGTGTTATTCTCAAAGACCCTTACAACCTGTTCAGGGTCAAATTTGAACCCATTCTTTAAATTTAAAGAGCTGTAAAAACACCATAAAACATTTCCTTTAGCCAGACTTTCCCTAATGTGACTCTTGGTATACAAATATCAAAGAAAAAATGCACATTTAAACAATTTTTTATATGCAAATGTACAAAATTTGACTTTCTATTCATCATATTCTATAAAACAAACATGCGGCCCGTGGGCCAGAACTGTCCCGCCAAGGGGTCCAATCAGGCCCACTTTCCTTCCTGTTTTCTTTCCATCCTTCCATCTTTCCTTCCATCTTTCTTGCCCATCTTTCCTTTCTTTCCTTCCTTCTTTCCTGCATGTCTTCTTTTCCTTCCTTCCTTCCTTCATCTTTCTTTCTTCCTTCCTTCCTCTCTCTCTCTCTTCCTCCTGCCTGCCTTTCTTCCTTCCTTCTTTCCTTCCTTCCCTCCTGTCCTTTAATTTGACTCTCCTGCTTGAGGTGTTTAATTACAGCTGTAGAGATTTAATGCTGTGAGCGGACATAAACTTATTGTCCTTTAGATGAAAAAAAAAAAAAAAAGCTGAAAATTGCTCGAGATAAGCAAAAACGAGGAAAGCTGACTGAGCAACGCTTTCAAATCTACAGCAAAAAAATGTGTGCTTTTAGTAAGAATATCTCTAACTTTATATAAATCTCCAGAATCATCATCATGTGTGTGTATTTTGTGTGTGTGTGTGTGTGTGTGTGAGCTCACCAAGCTGTCCAGCCCTCCACCCAGCAGATCCACTGCACCCATCTGCATGGAGGAGACCTGGGGCACGTTGACCGGAGGACCCAGGTCCAGGTTGAGCAGGTCGCCCAGCAGGTCTCCCTGGCTCGGGATGACATGTGGCTGATCCATGGCGGCCGCTGGTCCACCGCTCACTGGGCTCTCACCAGTATCGATGCTGTGATGGGAGGAAAACAGGAAGTACTGGTAAGAGGAGAAAATCAATCAATCAGGCTACTGGCTTTAAAGTCTGTGTAAAGTGAATTCAGACATTTTCTTCTAAACACATTAAATAGGTCATAAATGTATTTCTAAAAAAATGTGTAAAAAGCATTTCAACCATTTAGATTTGAATTGTGGAGCTAGGCTTCACAAACTGTGTTTCAAGATTTCTGTGTTCAGGATTTAGTGATTAGCATAAACCCGCCCCTGCTGCTGTAGAGGTAGAAATACATTCAGCACACACTACTACTACAGTCTACAGTTAGCCAGTTAGCGCCGAGCTAACAGCCGAGTTAGCCGCTGAGCTAGCAGCCAAGTTAGCCACCGAGCTAGCAGCATAAAGCTCTCAAACCTAGCGTCCATGTTTCGGGTAGAGGTGGTGACTTTGATTGACAGGTGACACTTGGTGGGGGGCGGGGCTTCAGCGTTTGGGAGCAGAGAAAGAGGCTGATTTTTACACAACTTTGAAGCCTAATGTCATATATTTGGTGATTTTTTTTTAATCATTGAAATTTGGCAGGGTGGTTAACAACACACTTTCCTGTAGTATGTCAAACTCAGAACACATATTTATTCTTACTTTACACAGACTTTAAGTTAATAGCTTTTTCTTTTTGTTGGGAGGGAGTCTGACCTGCTGTGCTGGACAGGAAGATGTTTCCTGTGGATCCCATGGCTACCCTCCACAAAGGCGCTGGGCGGTTTGTGATAGACCGAAGCCAGGGAGCCGATGTGGCAGATCAGCTCGTCCAGCAGAGTGGGCTCGATCAGATCCGTCTCCTCTGAGATCAGGGGCTTTTCTGACAGCACCACCTCCTTGGCAGTGACCGGGTCAGTGGACAGCAGGCGCCAGTAGATGTAGCCTCTGTCGCGCAGGTCGGGGTTGTCAGAGTCCTGCAGGAGAGTAGAGGGAGAGGTTAACACACAGACTGTACTTTAAATTAGTTTTCTTGCTTCTGATTTAATGAATTCAGGGAAGGAAGCACCTGCTGTTAACATGATGGTAGCTAAAAACAAGGCTAATTCATTTGGGAGGTGCCTGTGTGAGATATTTACAGGACTGTGTAACTAGGCAACATGATCTAGCACTAAATAAATCAACCATGAAAGTGATGATGCAATATAATTTCACCTGAGTGGCCAAGCTGAGGACCTGCTGCACCAACTCCTGAGTCTCCGTCGGCTTCTTCAGGAAGAGTTTGACGATGGCAGTCAGCAGAGTGAGCTGGACCTGTCAATCAAAGCACACACTGTTATATTATTTTCCCAAAGTCCCAGCTGCCTGTCCTCGCTGTGGGAAGATGAAACGAAGCTGTTTATATTGACTACAATTATAATGCATATAGAAAATCCATTGTACATGGCCTGTGCTCCACAAGTCAAGTAACAGATATTTAAAAAGTCAGCTGACTAGAGAAATGATAAAACTTGTTATCACTGGAAAGAGGAGTAGAGAAACATGATATCTCATAAAGAATGCACATTGCTCATTATAATTTTTTAAATAACTACTATAAATGCAGAACTGAGTTTTCAAAGCACTCTGTGCATTTCACAATCTGCATCTCACTATTTAAATTTCAGTATGAATATGAATCTTACTTATCAGTAAGGGTGGGGAGAAAAAATCGATAAAGCTTAGTATCGCTATATTTTGCATGGCAGTATTGTGTCGATACACAGACGCCAGGTATTGATATTCTATTATACAAAATTGCAAATGAAAATTGAAGGTTTTTTTTCTTTGGGAACATAATTTGCAGATGAACAAAAGGTTATAAATTACAATATATCGAGGCATATAGCAAATATACTTAAAATCGCAATATTGTGGAGCTTCTGGTGACCCCCCTCCCTACCTATTAAGGCTGCTCAACTAATCAAAATTTGATCGTGATTACGATTTAGGGGCCAAACGATCTCAAAACTAATAAAATCGAGGGGAAATGATTTTTAATAATAATAATGAGATAGCGCTCAATAAGGAAGGTTTTATTTTGAAAAGCTTAGACAGGAAGCCGCTGCAGCTCTGTTAGATGACAGAAGCTGAAGAGTTTCCAGCCTGCGTCAGACGATGCTGAGTTTACTGACTGATCATTAAAAACCAGGAAGTGATGTGTGAACTGTCGTCATGGTAACCAGCTCAGCTCTAATATCTCTGCACATTTTCTGCTGTGTGTTGCGTTAAGCGGCAGATAAAAGGCTGCTGCTGGGAGAGAAAATTAATTAAGTCCAATGTCCAACAAATGCAGCATGTTTCGTAAGTTTAAACTACTACTACTTATGAGTTCATTCCTGTTCATATGTTTTTTTAAGCCTCCCCTACCTGGGTGCTTTCATCGTGGAAGCCCTCGAGGAAGCTCTCCAGCAGCTCGTCAGCGTTGTCGATCCTCTCAGCGTACTCGCCAACGATCCAGATCATGGCGGCTCGAGCATCGGGTTCGTCCAGAGAGTCCAGGTTCTCACACAGAGTGGCGATGATGCTTTCATACCTGAAGATGAAGGAAACCAGTATTATAGCTCCAATGTACAATGTAGACTTAATGATAGATGGATGTTTTTCCCTTGACAGCCTGTTGTCAACCTGTTTTTCTGAACCTTTGTGTCGTCCTCCCGGGTCAAATTGACCCCGTCTGTTTTGACTGTTCCTTCTTTCCTTCCTTCCTCTCTCTTTCCTCCCTCCTTTCCTTCCTTCTTATTCCCTTCCATCCTTCCTTCCGCCCTCCCTTCCTTCTTATTCCCTTCCATCCTTCCTTCCGCCCTCCCTTCCTTCCTCCATCCCCTTCCTTCCTCCTTTCCTTACTTCCTTCCATCTGTCCTTCCTCCCTCCGTCCTTCTCGCTTTCTTTCCTTCCTCTCTTTCCTGTCCTTCTTTCGTTCCTTCCTCCCTTCCTTTCTCCCTCCCTCCTTCCTTCTTTCCTCCCTCCCTCTTACCTACCTTCCTTCCTTCTTTCCTTCCTCCCTCCCTTCCTCTTTTCCTTCCTTCCATCTGTCCTTCCTCCCTTCTCTCTTTCTTTCCTCCCTCCATCCCCCTTTCTTCCTTCCTTCTGTCCTTCTTCCCTTCCTCTCTTCCTCCCTCCTTCCTTCCTTTTTTCCTTTCCTTCCTTCCCTCCTTTCCTTCTTCCCTTCCTCCCTCCTTTCCTTCCTTCTTCCTCCTTTCCTTTCTTCCTTGACTCGAGGACAACAGGAGGGTTAAATTGAAAATACAAAAAAAAAAAAAAGTTCTTGTTGGGTTTTAGTGGGAATCGTACTTGTTGGGGTATTTGCGGAAGATGTCTCTGATGACGACGATGGCCTCCTGAACAACATAGTTGACCTTGGTCTGGATCAGGTCCAGCAGAGTGCTGACGCAGCGCTCGGCTGATTGCTAGAGAGGAACAGGACAAAGACACGATGACATCAGCATGACATCAGCACTCGGTGGAAGATAAACAGTGTATCATATATATAGAGTTCAGCAGGAAGGAGGGAAGGAAGGAGGGAAGGAAGGACAGATGGAAGGAAGGAATGAGTGAAGGAGGGAAAGAAGGACAGATGGAAGGAAGGAAGTAGGGAAGGAAGGAGGGAAGGACAGATGGAAGGAAGGATGGAAGGAAGGAAAAGAAGACAGAAAGGACAGAGGGAAGGAAGGATGGAATTAAGGAAGGAGGGAAGGAAGGAAGGAAGGAAGGAAAAGAAGACAAGAAGGAAGGAAGGAAGGAAGAAAAAGAAGACAGAAAGGACAGAGGGAAGGAATGATGGAAAAAAGGAAGGAGGGAAGGAAGGAAGGAAAAGAAGACAAGAAGGAAGGAAGGAAGGAAGGACGGAAGGAAGGAAGGATGGAAAAAAGGAAGGAAGGAAGGAAGGAAGGAAGGAAGGAAGAAAAAGAAGACAGAAAGGACAGAGGGAAGGAATGATGGAAAAAAGGAAGGAAGGAAGGAAGAAAGGAGGAAAGCAAGGGAGGGAGGAAGGAAGGAAAGGAGAAAGGAAGGGAGGGAGGACCTGATTGCTAGAGAGGAACAGGACAAAGACACGATGACATCAGCATGACATCAGCATGACATCAGCATGACATCAGCATGACATCAGCACTCGGTGGAAGATAAACAGTGTATCATATATATAGAGTTCAGCAGGACGGGGACGGACTTTAATTAACAGCAGATTTTATGAACGTCTCTTTCTTGTGATATTGTGATGATATTTCTACTAATCTCAGCCCTCTTGTGACAATGAATGAAGTTTATTAGATTCTTCTGCTTCGATGCACATTATGAGTTTTCAGTAGCGATCTATTCTTACCTCAACTTTGATGGCGCAGCGTCCGATGGCTCGTACAGCCTTACGCACAAAATCAACATCCACCTCCGTAGCGTACTCCTTCAGCTCAGCCAGCACCTGCAAAAAGGACAGGAAACAGCCGTGTAATATATCGTATGTTTATCTAATACAACAACACACACAGATATTCAGCAGCTAGTTTATTATTGGTTTAGTTTCACTTTGATCCTTTTAACAAAATCATAGGTTTTAATTAGGGCTGTCAGCGTTAACGAGTTAATCGCGATTAGATTAATGCAATCCATAACACGCTAATTTTTTAAAATCGCATTTTAATGTTGCAAGCCTTTTTGTCCCTTCTACTCCCCCGTAGACGGCTCCTCTAGCTGTAGCGCTATGCTTTGAAGTGGCCTCCTGCAGTAAACCTACCGCGCTGATGGAAAGTAAGAGAGCTACTGGACTTTTGAACGGCTTGTTTAACTTTAAAACACTTCCAGACGCTTCAGTTGACAAGTCAAAAGTAAAATGCAACCTGTGTCAAACGGAGTTTAACTACCACCGGAGTACGTGGAGTTTGAGTTAGCACCTCCACGCTAAACACCCAGGTGCAGCCAAGCCAGCCTCAGCTCCACCAAAGGGACCATTTTGGAGTGTGGGAGTCGCAGCAGAGCCGTGATTGATTCCCAGTTAAGCCACTCTGGTAAGAAATGCTTTACATTATGGGCTTAAAACTGCCTTGAAATGGAAAATAACAGGATTTTAAACATGCAATTCAAAATGTGATTAATCGCGATTAACTATGGAAATTCTGTGATTAATCGCAATTAAAAAACTCAACCGTCTAATAACAATGGACAGCAGGAGATTATTACAATTATTAGATCATGAATCTATGCAGTATAACCATCCTCTCTACTTAAGGTCCCATGTTTTAGTGTTTTAATGTTGCGTTACCTGGGCGATGTTGGCCTGAGAAGCCAAGCGGATCATGATGTCCAGTTTCTCCAGTTTCACGTAGATCGGGTCGTTGTACTTGACGAAGAACACTTTGATCTCCTGCTTCAGGATCTCGGGCCTGAACACAGGAAGATGAACACATTAATTACATTTAGTATTAGACTACAGGAAGAGTTCATCCATGAGGAACAAGTAACAGAGGAATCTATAATCTATTAAAGGACTAGAGACAGAAGGAAGGAAGGAGTGAAGGAGGGAAGAAGGGAAGGACAGATGGAAGGAAGGAAGGAAGGAAGGAAGGAAGGAAAAGAAGACAGAAAGGACAGAGGGAAGGAAGGAAGGACAGGAAGGAAAGATGGAAGGAAGGGAGGAAGGAAGGAATAGAAGACAGGAAGAAAGAAAGAAAGAAAGAAAGAAAGAAAGAAAGAAAGAAAGAAAGAAAGAAAGAAAGAAAGAAAGGAAGGTAAGATGGAAGGAAGGGACCAAGGACAGAGGGAAGGAAGGGAGGAAGGAAGGAAGGAACAGTAAGACAGTAAGACAGTAAGGAAGGATGGGTGGAAGGAAGGAATAGAAGACAGGAAGGAAGGAAGGAAGGAAGGAAAGATGGAAGGAAGGGAGGAAGGAAGGAATAGAAGACAGAAAGGACAGAGGGAAGGAAGGAAGGACAGGAAGGAAAGATGGAAGGAAGGGAGGAAGGAAGGAATAGAAGACAGGAAGGAAGGAAGGACGTGAGAAAGAAAGAAAGAAAGAAAGAAAAGAAGAAAGGAAGGTAAGATGGAAGGAAGGGACGAAGGACAGAGGGAAGGAAGGGAGGAAGGAAGGAAGGAACAGTAAGACAGTAAGGAAGGATGGGTGGAAGGAAGGAAGGATGGATGGAAGGAAGGAAAGATGGAAGGAAGGGACAAAGGCCAGGTGGAAGGAAAGAAGGAAGGAAGAAAGAAAGAAAGTGAGGAAGGAAGGAAGAAAGGAAGGAAGGAAGGAAGGAGACACAGATGGAAGGAAAAAGGGAGGGAGGAAGGAAGAAAAGAAAGATGGAAGGAAGGAAGGAAGAAACAAAACAACTTTCTTATGATTACACACACACACACACACACACACACACACACACACACACACACACACACACACACACACACACACACACACACCTTTTCTGGACGATGAGGTTGATGTTCCTCAGAGCGACGTACTGGACCTCGGGCTCTCCGGAGAGCAAGGTGACGAGAGGAGGAGACAACTTCTTCAGTAAGGTGTTGTAGTAGTCGGAGTCCTTCGGCAGCAGCTCCAAGAACTTCATCAGAACCTTGACGGCCGACAGCACGACGGCGGAGTTGGCGTGAGAGAGACGGGGAGTGACGCGCTCGCAGATGCTACGAAGAGGAAAAGAAAGAAAGAATTTATTAGTCGGAAGAATCTGATGGAACCGTCGTGTCGGTTAAAAGTCAAATTGATCCCGTCTGTTTTGACTGTTCCTTCTTTCCTTCTTTCCTTCTGTCTGTCTTTCCTTCCCTCCCTTCTTCCTTCCTCCCTTCCATCCATCTGTCCTATCTCCCTCCCTCTTTCTTTCCTTCCGTCCTTCCTCCCTCCTTCTCTCTTTCCTTCCTCCCTTCCATCCTTCCTTCTGTCTGTCTTTCCTCCCTCCCTCCTTCCTTCCTTCCTTCCTTCCTTCCGTCTGTCCTCCCTCCCTCCTTCTCTCTTTCCTTCCTTCCGTCTGTCCACCCTCCCTCCCTCCTTCCCTCTTTCCTTCCTTCCTTCCTACCTTCCTCCCTTCCATCTGTCTTTCCTCCCTCCCTCCTTCTCTCTTTCCTTCCCTCCTTCTTTCCTTCCTTCCTCCCATCCCTCCCTCCTTCTTTCCTTCCGTCCTTCCTCCCTCCTTCTCTCTTTCCTTCCTTCCTTCCTTCCTCCCATCCATCCTTCCTTTCTCCCTTCCATCCTTCCTCCTTTCCTTCCTTTCCTTCCTTCTTCCTCCCTCCGTCCTTCCTCCCTCCTTCTCTCTTTCCTTCCTTCCTTCCTTCCTCCCTTCCATCCTTCCTTACTCCCTTCCACCCTTCCTTCCTTGACAGGAGGATTAATATCATCAATTATAGCAAAAGCTGACATCTTGTATATAAATAAATTGTCAATTCACCCAAACAGAAACCGTATGTTCTCAGTAAGTCAAATGAAATAAAGTCAAGCTTGTTTCATTTGTCCAGGATTTTAAATATCCGTCTCTCAGATTCAGATGTTAAAGTCAACATTAAGACGTGGTTAAGAGCCGAGTACATGTTGAATCATTTATGATCAGACATTTACAGCAAACAGACAGACGTGCTTTATGTCATCGATTCATTACGCTGAACTAAAATCAATGTGCAGATTAATAACACGGCTAAGTTATGTAAGAGTGAAACGCAGAGACGTTATATTGTCACAAGTACAATGAAACTTTTAAAGTGCTCACCAGTCAATGCATCATTCATAATAAAAAAATATAAATAAAAATGAAAGAAAAAGATCCTTCCTTCTTTCCTTCCTCCCTCCCTCCTTCCTTCTTTCCTCCTTCCTCCCTCCCTACTTCTTTCCTCCTTCCTTCCTCCCTCCCTCCTTCCTTCTTTACTTCCCTCCTACCTTCCTCCCTTGCTGCTTCCTCCCTTCCTTCCTTCTTTACTTCCCTCCTACCTTCCTCCCTTCCTTCCTTCCTTCTTTACTTCCCTCCTTCCTCTCTTCCATTCTTCTTTCCTCCCTCCTTCCTTCCTCCCTCCCTCCTTCCTACCTTCCTTCCTACCTTCTTTCCTCCGTCCTTCCTTCCCTCCTCCCTTCCTTCCTTCTTCCTCCCATCCATACTTGACACCGTCTGTTTTGACTGTTCCTTCTTTCCTTCCTCCCTCCTTCTCTCTTTCTTTCTTTCCTCCGTCCTTCCTTCCTTCCTCCCTCCCTCCTACCATCATTCTTTATTTCCTTCCTTCTTTCCTCCCTCCTACCTTCCTTCCTTCTTTCCTCCCTCCTACCTTCCTTCTTTCTTTCCTTCGTCCTTCCTTCCTTCCTCCCTTCCTTCATTCCTCCCTCGTTTCCTTCCTTCTTCCTCCCTTCCTTCATCCCTTCTCTCCCTCCTTCCTTCATCCCTTCTCTCCCTCCATCCCTTCCTTCCTTCATCCCTTCTCTCCCTCCTTCCTTCATTCCTCCCTCGCTCCCTCCCTCCCTCCTCCCTTCCTTCCTTCCTTGACTCGAGGACAACAGGAGGGTTAATCTATAGTTTGTTACCTTTGGGCCTCCCTCTCATCTTTGGGGTTGTAGTTGGACAGACAGTCCAGGATGAAGATCTGTCCCCACTCCGTGCACTCGTTGAGGGCCGTCAGCAGCTTGTTGATGTTCTGAGGGTTGAGATCCAGCAGGTTGCTGTTGGGATGAGACTCGCTGATCTCCGACAGGGCAGCGACTGCATTAGCCACAACCTAAAGAAGGATGAGGGTGAGGGGCGTTAAAGGATGAGCAGATGACAGATATAAAGGTCAAAATGTTTATCAGAAGAGAGAGGGGGAGAGACAGAGAGAGAGAGAGGGAGAGAGACAGAGAGAGAGAGAGAGAGACAGAGAGAGAGAGAGAGAGAGAGACAGAGAGAGAGAGAGAGAGAGACAGAGAGAGAGAGGGAGAGAGGGAGAGAGGGGGAGAGAGAGAGAAAGAGAAAGAGAGAGACAGAGAGAGAAAGAGACAAAGAGAGAAAGAGAGACAGAGAGACAGAGAGAGAGAGGGGGAGGGAGAGAGAGAGACAGAGAGAGAGAGAGAGACAGAGAGAGAGAGAGAGAAAGAGAGACAGAGAGAGAGGGAGAGAGAGAGACAGAGAGAGAAAGAGAGAGAGGGAGAGAGAGACAGAGAGAGAGAGACAGAGAGACAGAGAGAGAGAGAGAGAGAGAGAGAGAGAGAGAGAGAGGGAGAGAGAGGGAGACAGCGAGAGAGAGAGAGAGAGACAGAGACAGAGACAGAGAGAGACAGAGAGAGAGAGACAGACAGACAGAGAGAGAGGGAGAGAGAGGGAGAGAGAGAGAGAGAGTCTGTTTGAGTGAAAACCGCTTCAGTGAGGTCTGAAGCTGGCAGTAACGGTAACGGCGTTGTAACGGGGGAAACAGTAATTAACACCTACCATAGGATTTGAGTCAGCGATCAGATCTCTCAGTGAGTCCAGGAAGCCTTGGTCCTCCACCATCTGGGCGTTGATGTCATGAAGCTTAGCCACGCACACGGCGGCCGTCTTCCTCACGTACGGGTCTTCATCCTTCAGGCATTTCCTCAGCGGCTCACACAGGTACTCCGTGATCTTGTCCACTCGGATGCAGCCCATGGTGCGGACGGCCAGAGCGCGGATCAGAGGGTTGGGGTCCTCGCAGTCCTGGAGGGGGGACAGGAAGAGGAAGGTAATTGTTGGTTTTTAGTCAGATTAGATGTAATTCAACATTTTCAGCCTTAAATCCTCCGTCCTTCCTTCCTTCCTTCTTTCCTGTCCTTCCTTCCTTCCTCCTACCTTCTTTCCTTCCTTACTTCTTCCCTCCGTCCTTCCTTCCTTCTTTCCTCTGTCCTTCTTTCCTCCCTCCATCCTACCTTCTTTACTTCTATCCTCCGTCCTTCCTTCCTTCTTTCTTCTGTCCTTCTTTCCTTCCTTCCTCCCTCCCTCCTACCTTCTTTCTTTCCTCCCTCCCTCTCTCCTACCTTCCTTCCTTACTTCTTTCCTCCATCCTTCCTTCCTCCCTTCCTTATTTCCTTTCCTCCCTTCCGTCCTCCCTCCCCCTTTCTTCCTTCTGTCGTTCCTTCCTTTCTCTCTCTCCTTCCTTCCTTTCTCCCTCCCTGCCTTCTTTCCTTTACTCCCTTCCTCCCTTCCTTCCTTGACTCAAACACAACAGGAGGGTTAATCGAAATTTGATCATGATTATGATTTAGGAGCCAAACGATCTCAAAACTAATAAAATCGAGGGGGAAATGATTTTTAATAATAATGAGATAGCGCTCATTAACAAAGGTTTTATTTTGAAAAGCTTAGACAGGAAGCCACCACAGCTCGGTTAGTTTGACAGAAGCTGAAACACACGGCGAGTTTCCAGCCTGCGTCAGACGATGCTGAGTTTACTGACTAATTATTAAAAACCAGGAAGTGATGTGTGAACTATCGTCATGGTAACTCGCTCAGGACTAATATCTCTGCACATTTTCTGCTGTGTGTTGCGTTTAACCCTCCTGTTGTCCTCGAGTCAAGGAAGGAAGGGAGGAAGAAGGAAGGAAAGGAGGGAGGGAGGGAAGGAAGGAAGGAAGGAGGGAGGGAGGGAGGGAGGGATGGAAGGAAGGAAAGAAGGAAGGAGGGAGGAAAGGAAGGAAGTGAAGGAAAGGAGGGAGGGAGGAAGGAAGGTAGGAGGGAGGCAGGAAAGAAGGAAGGGAGGAAGGAAGGAGGGAGGGAAGGAAAGGAAAGGAGGGAGGAAGGAAGGTAGGCAGGAAAGAAGGACAGAAGGAAGGAAGAAAGGGATAAAAGGAGGAAGGAACGGAGGAAAGAAGAACAGAAGGACAGAAGGAAAGAGGGGAAGGAAGGAAAGAAGGAACAGTCAAAACAGACGGGATCAATTTGACCCGGGAGGAAGACAGGAAGGTTAAGCGGCAGATAAAAGATAAATCAAGTTAATTTAGGAGCCTCACCTTGACGAAGCTGTTGACGGCCATGATGGCCATGTCCGGCTGGCTCTTAGCGTAGTTCATCAGGTAGAGATAAACCAGCTTCTTCAGCTCCAGGTTGTCCGTCTGCATGCAGTTCACCACGTCTGGGAACAAAGAGCTGGAAACACAACGATTAGTTTAGAGGAGGGTTTATAGTATGAGGCTACAAGTTTCCTCCTCCCTCTTTTCCTCCTTACTCATTTCCTTTCTTCCTCCCTCCCTCTGTCCTTACTCCTTTCCTTCCTTCCTTCTCTCCTTACTTCCTCCCTCTTTTCCTACCTCCCTTATTAAGGCTGATTTATACTTCTGTGTCGGAGCGACGCTGTTGCTACGCCGTCGTTGTCCTTTCGAAGTTCTTTTTAAATTAGCCTTTACTCCTTTCCTTCTTTCTTTCCTCCCTCCTTACTCTTTTCCTTCCTTCCTTCCTTCCCCCTCCCTCCTTACTCCTTTCTTTCCTTCCTCCCTCCTTACTCTTTTCCTTCCTTCCTTCCCCCTCCCTCCTTACTCCTTTCTTTCCTTCCTCCCTCCTTACTCTTTTCCTTCCTTCCTTCCTTCCTTCCTTCCGTCCTTCCTTCCCCCTCCCTCCTTACTGCTTTCTTTCCTTCCTCCCTCCTTACTCTTTTCCTTCCTTCCTTCCCCCTCCCTCCTTACTCCTTTCTTTCCTCCCTTCCTCAGCCCTTCCTCTGTCCTTCCTTGACCTGAGGAGACTAATTCATGCTATTAATAATGTGACAAACACGACATCATCTGTGGCCTTGTTTATATTTACAGTGTCGTCTGCTTCATGTCGCTGGTTTCAGTTGTCTAACTGTACCTGACATCCTTTCCCACAGTCATGGCAGCGATGACTTTCCTCCCTCCCTCCTTATTCCTTTCCTTCCTTCCTTCCTCCCCTCTCTCCCTCCTTACTCCTTTCCTTCCTTCCTTCCTCCCTCCCTCCTCCCTCCTTTCCTTCCTCCCTTCTTCTTTTCCTCCTTACTCATTTCCTCCCTCCCTCCTTACTCCTTTCCTTCGTTCCTCCTTACTCCTTTCCTTCCTTCGTTCCTTCGTTCCTCCTGTCCTTCCTTCCTTCCTCCTTACTCCTGTCCTTCCTTCCGTCCTACTTACTCCTGTCCTTCCTTCCTCCCTCCTTATTCAGTTTACAGTGTCGCCTGCTTCATATCGCTGGTTTCAGCTTTCTAACTGTACCTGACATCCTTTCCTTCCTTCCTTCCTTCCTTCCTCCATATCACTGGTTTCAGTTGTCTAACTGTACCTGACATCCTTTCCTTCCTTCCTTCCTTCCTTCCTTCCTTCCTCCATATCACTGGTTTCAGTTTTCTAACCATACCTGACATCCTTTCCCACAGTCATGGCAGCGATGACTTTCTTTACTGCCTCTTTTCTCTTCTCCTTCTTCTCATTGTTCAGCTCCGCCTTCAGTTCAAAGATCTCTCCTGTAAGAAGAATCACACAGTTTGAAAATTATTTTTATAAGCAGCAGAAATCAAAGGACGACTTTCTTCTTCTCTTCTCACCTTTTTTGTTTGTCGTGAAATATTTGGAGTCCGTCATGATTGTGGTCCTTTAAGTCTGTAAGAAAAAAAAACACACACTGAATAAAACAAATCTGCATTGATGATTCATAATTCCCTTTAACAGTCAGTTCTCCTTCTTTCCTTCCCTTTCCTTCCTCCCTCCCTTCCTTCTTCTCTCTTTCATTCCTCCCCCCTACTTTCCTCCCTTCCTTCTTTCCTCCCTCCTTTCCTTACTCCTTTCCTTCCTTCTTCCTCCCTCCCTCCCTTCCTTCCACCTTCTCTCTTTCCTCCCTTCCTTCCTACATCACCCTTTCTTCCTTCCTTCTGTCCTTCCTTCCTACCTCCCTCCTTCTTTCCTTCCCTTTCCTCCCTCCCTCCTTCTCTTTCTCTCTTTCCTCCCCTTTACTTTCCTCCCTTCCTTTCTCCCTCCCTCCTTCTTTCCTTCCCTTTCCTCCCTCCCACCTTCTCTTTAATTCCTCCTTTCCTTCCTTCCTTTCTCCCTCCCTCCTACCTTCCTTATTTCCCTCCATCATTCCTTTCCTTTCTTCCCTTCCTTCCTCCCTCCCTCCCTCCTTTCCTTCCTTCCCTCCTCCCTCCTTCCTTCTCTCTTTCATTCCTCCCTTCCTTCTTTCCTTCCTTCCTTTCTCCCTCCCTCCTTCTTTCCTTCCCTTTCCTCCCTCCCACCTTCTCTTTAATTCCTTCTTTCCTTCCTTCCTTTCTCCCTCCCTCCTACCTTCCTTATTCCCCCTACTTTCCTCCCTTCCTTCTTTCCTCTGTCCTTGCTTTCCTTCCCTTTCCTTCCTTCCTCCCTTCCTTCCTTCCTTCCTCCCTCCCTTCCTCCACTGTTATTTAAAAGCTGTGATTTATGCAGCAGCCTCATGAAACTCATTACTAATCATTTCAAAACCTCGGTTGCGACACTTCACACTCACGAGTCCTCTAACTGCCTTCGGGGAAGCAAAGCAGAGTCAGCACTAAGCGTCTGCAGCTCCGTGACACGACACGAGTTTCTCACGGTTGAGCGGAGGCACACGCGCAATAACAAAAAAAAAAAAAAAAAAAAAAAGTGGCAGCTGGAGGAGAGTGTGCAGCGCAATCCGCAGCGGAGACGGTTAAATCCTCTGCCTGCCTGATTTCACTGTGTTTAGGAGTTTAGGAGAGAAAGACGAGATGTATGAGTCAACGTCAAATGGTGTAACTGGTAAAAAAAAGAAAAATGTCCTTCCTTCCTCCCTCCCTACCTTCCTCCCTCTGTCCTTTTTTCCCTTCCTCCATCCCTCTTTCTTACTTTCCTTCCTTCCTTCCTCTCTCCTGCTTTCTTACTTTCCTTCCTTCCTTCTTTCTTCCCTCCCTCCTTCTCTTTCTTACTTTCCTTCCTTCCTTGCTCCCTCTTTCTTACTTTCCTTCCTTCTGTCCTTCCTCCCTCTTTCTTTACTTTCCTTCCTTCCTTCCTCCCTCCCTCCCTTCATCCTTTTTTCCTTCCTCCATCCCTCTTTCTTACTTTCCTTCCTTCCTTCCTCTCTCCTGCTTTCTTACTTTCCTTCCTTCCTTCCTTCTTTCTTCCCTCCCTCCTTCTCTTTCTTACTTTCCTTCCTTCCTTGCTCCCTCTTTCTTACTTTCCTTCTGTCCTTCCTTCCTCCCTCCCGCTTTCTTACTTCCCTTCTGTCCTTCCTCCCTCCCTCCCGCTTTCTTACTTCCCTTCCTTCCTTCCTCCCTCCCTCCCTCCTTCTCTTTCTTTCCTCACCCTACCTTCCTCCCTTCCTTCTTTCCTCTGTCCTTCTTTCCTCCCTTCCTCTTTTCCTTTCTCCCTCCTACCTTCCTACCTTCCTTCATTCTTTCCTCCCTATATTCCATCTTTCCCTCCTGTGTTCTTTCCTTCCTTCCTTCCCTCCTTTCCTCCCTTCCTTCCTTGACTCGAGGACAACAGAAGGGTTAATATCAGTATCGGCCCCAAAACTCCAGCATCAGTCGAGCCCTAATGTTAAGTTCGGAGGAGACGGTCGAAGTCCAATATCAATATCACACTAAGTTATATTATCATTACACCAATATTACTCTCAATATAACATCACTACTTTTACTTCCTTATTGTCCCTATTGCTTGTTTTAATTACTTATCATCTTATTTTCCTTTGCTGCTGTGACGCTATAAAGGATTATCTTATCTTATCTTACGGGAAGGCTTAAGGCTTATTTTGCTTTTCAAAATAAAGTTCCTTCATAAGCATTTAACACCCATGTTCTGCAATAACAGTCACTTATAAGCAGCATATTCAGGTGTAAACATACTTTTTAGTCAAGTGTATGTCATTAAATCAACAATAGGAAGGACAGATGGAAGAAGGGAAAGAAGGAAGAAAGAAAGGGAGCAAGGAAAGATGGAAAGAAGGAAGGAAAAGAAGACAGGAAGGAAATATGGAAGAAAGGGACAAAGGACAGATTGAAGGAAGGAAGGAAAGAAGAGAGCAAGGACAGATGGAAGGACGGGAGGAAGAACAGACTGAAAGAAGGAAGAGAGGAAGGACAGATGGAAGAAAGAAAGGGAGCAAGGACAGATGGAAGGAAGGAAAAGAAGACATGAAGGAAATATGGAAGAAAGGGACAAAGGACAGATTGAAGGAAGGAAGGAAAGAAGGGAGCAAGGACAGATGGAAGGACGGGAGGAAGAACAGACTGAAGGAAGGAAGAGAGGAAGGACAGACTGAAGGAAGGAAGAGAGGAAGGACAGATGGAAGAAAGGAAAGAAGGAAGAAAGAAAGGGAGCAAGGAAAGATGGAAGGAAGGAAGGAAGGAAAAGAAGACAGGAAGGAAATATGGAAGAAAGGGACAAAGGACAGATTGAAGGAAGGAAGGAAAGAAGGGAGCAAGGACAGATGGAAGGAAGGGAGGAAGAACAGACTGAAGGAAGGAAGAGAGGAAGGACAGACTGAAGGAAGGAAGATAGGAAGGACAGATTGAAGGAAGGAAAAGAGGAAGGACAGATTGAAGGAAGGAAGAGAGGAAGGACAGACTGAAGGAAGGAAGACAGGAAGGACAGATTGAAGGAAGGAAGAGAGGAAGGACAGATTGAAGAAAGGAAGAGAGGAAGGACAGACTGAAGGAAGGAAGAGAGGAAGGACAGATGGAAGGAAGGGAGGAAGAACAGACTGAAGGAAGGAAGAGAGGAAGGACAGACTGAAGGAAGGAAGAGAGGAAGGACAGATGGAAGAAAGGAAAGAAGGAAGAAAGAAAGGGAGCAAGGAAAGATGGAAAGAAGGAAGGAAGAGAGGACGGACAGATTGAAGGAAGGAAGAGAGGAAGGACAGACTGAAGGAAGGAAGATAGGAAGGACAGATTGAAGGAAGGAAAAGAGGAAGGACAGATTGAAGAAAGGAAGAGAGGAAGGACAGACTGAAGGAAGGAAGAGAGGAAGGACAGATGGAAGGAAGGGAGGAAGAACAGACTGAAGGAAGGAAGAGAGGAAGGACAGATTGAAGAAAGGAAGAGAGGAAGGACAGACTGAAGGAAGGAAGAGAGGAAGGACAGATGGAAGGAAGGGAGGAAGAACAGACTGAAGGAAGGAAGAGAGGAAGGACAGACTGAAGGAAGGGAGGAAGAACAGACTGAAGGAAGGAAGCGAGGAAGGACAGATGGAAGAAAGGAAAGAAGGAAGAAAGAAAGGGACAAAGGACAGATTGAAGGAAGGAAGAGAGGAAGGACAGACTGAAGGAAGGAAGAGAGGAAGGACAGACTGAAGGAAGGAAGAGAGGAAGGACAGACTGAAGGAAGGAAGAGAGGAAGGACAGACTGAAGGAAGGAAGAGAGGAAGGACAGATGGAAGAAAGAAGGAAGAAAGAAAGGGAGCAAGGAAAGATGGAAAGAAGGAAGGAAAAGAAGACAGGAAGGAAAGAAGGGAGCAAGGACAGATGGAAGGAAGGGAGGAAGGACAGATTGAAGGAAGGAAGAGAGGAAGGACAGACTGAAGGAAGGAAGAGAGGAAGGACAGACTGAAGGAAGGAAGAGAGGAAGGACAGATTGAAGGAATGAAGGAAGGAATAGTCTTAAAATAACAAATCCGATGCTCATATTAACTTTAAATGTGTTTGCAATGTCCAATAAGACATAGAGGACCAAATCCACAGTGTGTCCATGCATTTAAAAAGTAAAAGTGAAGCTTATATGAGGCTTCAGCAGTCTGAGTTAGTCATATAAAGTAGATATCTGACACATTTTCAGTCTTTTTTAGCATCAAATTCCCTCTTAGTGTTCCTTTATTGAGCTGTGATGAAAGTATAGTAACAAAAAAAGAGACTTTGACACTAAAAACACTGTAATGTTGAAATATATTTGATTTGGACGGCAAAAGCTTCATATTATGACCTTTAAAACACATTTGTTTTGCACAAGAGGAAGACTGTGGATTATAAGAGCATTATGAAGGGATCTTCTAATAGTCAGTATGAACAGGAGGAATGATTACAGCAAGAAATCAACTATTAAAGTGATAATTTGGGCATCTGAGTGTCATTTTAAAGACATATTTCATTATATGTGACATTTCTGCAGCATTTATATGATGCAACACACATATTAAGCAATACTCTACAGCTTTAACCTTAATATTAGCTCTTAACACTTGCTTTAAAAGCCCATCTTGTCCATTTATCTTTACCTCAGAAGAAGCTAACATTAGTTATGATTTAGATATGACAACATTATGATTTAACCTCATTCAAACTACTACTAAAGAGGCTAAAGCTACATATTATGACCTTTAAAATACATGCTTCTGCACAGGAGGAGGGCTGTGGATTTGGGCCCCTATCAATTACATTATAAGTGCATTATTTTAATAGTCAGTGTGAAAAAGGAGGAATGATTACAGCAAGAAATAAACTATTAAAGTGTTAATTTGGGCAGCTGAGTGTCATTTTACAGACATACTTCATAATATGTGACATTTCTGCAGCATTGATAGGATGCAACACACATATTAAGCAATACTCTAATACTCAAAACGACCTCTCTTATAATAAGATATGATTTAAAGAGATTTGCATTGTGTTTCAATTTCATTACAACTGCTTTGATAGCAACTAAAGCTAACTTACATCTCTACAGCTTTAACCTTAACAGTAGCTTCTAACACCTGCTATAAAAAAGCCCATCTCGTCCATTTATCTTTACCTCAGAAGAAGCCTACATTAGTCATGATTTTAGCTTTATGACAACATTTATGATTTTAACCTAATCAACTTTTAAAACCCCCACAGCACAGTTCTCCTCCTTTTTCTTAGCTCGTTAGCTTTGCTGCATGCTAGCTTAAATGAAGCTATTATTACAACATACTTATAATATAAAAAACAACACACACAACCAAAATACATAGTTAAAAGCATCACCAAGCTTTTACGATTAATATAACTTGTGATATTATAGTAATAAATCTGAATATTAAAGCAGGGGGGAAAAAACCTGCGGCCCTTTTTTTCTTCCATTGCTGCTGCTACTGCTACTAATAGCTCATAAGGAGACGTTTTTAATCATTTTAGCTCATTTACACAAACATACACAATATAACCATTTACATACTGATGTGTAAAACGTTTCAAATACCTTGTTTTGGGTGTGTGTAAGACGGGAAAATGGATAGAGACGCAGGTTGGTCCCTTTGCTCGGTCTGCAGGAGGAAAAGATGGAGAATGGCGATTGTGATGTGGTGCGTTCAAGGTAATCAGGGAAATTTGACAACTTCCCTATTGAGTCGGAAGGTTCGATAAGGAATAGTTGATAACGCGATACTGATTTATCACGATTACAATTGGATGGATGATCGCTACTTGATTGATATGTTTCAGTGTAGTTGTTGATTAATTTCGACTCCCGTTTTTTCCCCTTTTACAGATTTATTATAACTGATTTTGGGGCGTGACTGGTTGTGAAGCCGTCGTTTCCGATAGTTTTGAATGTAGCAGGAGAGGAAAGGCTTGATTGGGATCTCAATGATGTCCTGACTGTCAGACAGAAAACACCCAAGGGTGCTTTAGCTACAGTTTGACCCTCTTCACCATGCAATCACTGTTATGTTTGTTTTTTTTGCTAATTTTGAACAACAACAAAAAATGTCAGAGTCTTGCTTTCAAAATTAATAATTATTTTTTTAATTGGAGTATTTCTAGTCCCTTTTTTTCCTTTTACAGATTTATATAACTTGAGTTGTGGTCAGTGGTTATTTTAGATCCTTCCTTCCTTCCTTCCTTCCATCTGTCCTTGCTCCCTTTCCTTCGTCCTTCTTTCCTTTGTTCCATCTGTCTTTCCTGTCTTCTTTTCCTTCCTTCCCTCCTTCCATCTTTCCTTGCTCCCTTTCTTCCATCTGAGAGGACTCTTCCTTCCTTCAGTCTGTTCTTCCTCCCTTCCTTCCATCTGTCCTTGCTCCCTTTCTTTCTTCCTTCTTTCCTTTCTTCAATCTGTCCTTTGTCCCTTTCTTTAATCTTTCCTTCCTGTCTTCTTTTCCTTCATTCCTTCCATCTTTCATTGCTCCCTTTCTTTCTTCCTTCTGTCTTCTTTTCCTTCCTCCTTTCAATCTGTCCTTCCTCCCTTCCTTCAGTCTGTTCTTCCTCCCTTCCTTCAGTCTGTTCTTCCTCCCTTCCTTCCATATGTCCTTGCTCCCTTTCTTTCTTCCTTCCTTCAATCTGTCCTTGCTCCCTTTCTTTCTTCCTTCTTTTCTTTCTTCCATCTGTCCTTCCTCTCTTCCTTCCTTCAGTCTGTTCTTCCTCCCTTCCTTCCACCTGTCCTTGCTCCCTTTCTTTCTTTCATCCTTCAATCTGTCCTTTGTCTCTTTCTTCCATCTGTCCTTCCTGTCTTCTTTTCCTTCCTTCCTTCCTTCCATCCATCTTTCCTTGCTCCCTTTCTTTCTTCCTTCTTTCCTTTCTTCAATCTGTCCTTCCTCTCTTCCTTCCATCTGTCCTTGCTCCCTTTCTTTCTTTCCTTCCTTCAGTCTGTTCTTCCCCCCTTTCTTCCTTTAATCTCTCCATCCTCCCTTTCTTCCTTAAAACATATTGATTTCAAAACAGGCTACAAGCAGTTGCATGATGTCAGTTTTTATTATCACATAAAGCAAAAATGCACGTTGTCACACAAAACGTACTACAGCTGAACAAATGTCATTAATACAGAAAGCATAATATGACCTGCAACTAAGTAACTCTGATGCTTATTGCCTTCCTACTATATACATATATATAAAAGATATTTAACTCCTGTCCTTTAACTCCAGTGGCTGTGGGCAGAAATACACAAAATAGTGTTCATATAAAAAGTTTAGAGCAGATATGATCCTAATGTTTAAATCCAACGGTGGAAAATATACAATCCAAATATTAATAAAAGGATTTTATTAGGTTTTTCCAGCTTTACTGAAAATGAGACTATTTATCTATAAATCTGAGACAGAACGTACAAAGAATGAAATGCTTGATGTTGCTCAACTTTACTTATCAGTTCTCACAAATATGACCCTTTTTCCAGTATGTTAGTCACCTTTACTTCCTGGTTACATTATCTCCTATTCTAAACTTTGAAGTTGTATTAATTTAATATATATATTTAACTCCTAGGCCGAGGATTCGATGTGAAGGTGAGACGTGGTGTTGATGAGATCTCTGGGAAGACTTTCTCTGGCATCTTGCATTTTTCTTCTGGCTCTCTGGAAAGCCTCTGATGGAGAGAGAAAAAAATAAATAAACAAATAATTAAAGTAGTAATTACAAACAATCAAAAAAAAAAGATAAACCTGTTTAGTATATTAATATCTGTCTCATTGTTTCACATATAACATCTAAAACTACAGTTCATCATACATTTTTCTTCCTCCCTTCCTTCCTTCCATCCTTCCTTCTTTCCTTCCCTCCCTTCCTCCCTTCCTTCCTTCCTCCTTTCCTCCCTTCTTCCTCCCTTCCATCCTTCCTTCCCTCTTCCTGCTTTCCTTCTTGCTTCCCTTCCTTCTTCCTTCTTTCCTTCTTTCCTTCCCTCCTCCTTTCCTCCCTTCTTCCTCCCTTCCATCTTACTTTTTTCCTTCCTCCTTTCCTCCCTCCTCTTTTCCTCCCTTCTTCCTCCTTTCCTCCCTTCCTTCCTTCCTTCTTCCTTCTTTCCTTCCTCCCTTCCTTCCTTCTTTCCTTCCCTCCTCCTTTCCTTCCTTCTTCCTCCCTTTCATCCTTCTTCCTCCCTTCTTTCTTTCCTTCCTTCGTC
Source organism: Scomber japonicus (assembly GCF_027409825.1). Taxonomy (NCBI): domain Eukaryota; kingdom Metazoa; phylum Chordata; class Actinopteri; order Scombriformes; family Scombridae; genus Scomber; species Scomber japonicus. The sequence goes on along the minus strand of NC_070590.1, from coordinate 4,300,846 downwards.
CTCCCTTCCTTCTTCCATCCTTCCTTCCTCCTCCCTTCTTCCTCCCTTCCTTGCTCCTTTCCTTCCTCTGAAAAATCTGAGTGACTCTTTTTTTTTTACCCAGGATGCTGCAGACGGCTCCTTGCTGACTGAATCCTCCCAGCTGGTCGAACACTTGCTGCCTCCTTTTCTTCAACATGGCGGCGTCGACGAAAGCCCTGAAACAGAAACGTTAACATCAGCTGCTGTACAGGAAACTAAAACATGAAGAAGGAAGGAAGGAAAGAAGGAAGGAAAATAAGACATGAAGGAAGGAAGGAAGGGAAAGGAACAGGAAACTAAAACATGAATCAAAATGATGAGTTGTGATAGTAAATTAAATATTTCATTATAATATTATACATTAAAAATACCCACGCTGACATTATCTAGATGTGTGTTTGTCACCTTCATTCTTTCCTTCCCTTCCTTCTTCCACCCTTCCTTCCTCCTTTCCTTTCCTCCCTTCCTTCCTCCCTCATTCCCTTCCTTCCTTCCTCCCTTCATCCCTCCCTTCCTTCCTTCCTCCTTTCCGTCCTTTCTTCTACCTCCCTTCCATCTTTCCTTCCTTCTTCCTTCCTTCCTTCTACCTCCCTTCCATCCTTCCTTCCTTCCTCCCTTCCTTCTTCCTGCCTTCCATCCTTCCTTCATTCTTTCTTTCTTCCTTTCTTCCTTCCTTCCTTCCTTCTACCTCCCTTCCATCCTTCCTTCCTTCCTCCCTTCCTTTCATCCTTCCCTTCCTTCTTCCTCCCTCCTTTCCTTCCTCTTCCTCACATCCTACCTTGACTCAAGGACAACAGGAGGGTTAATCAAACTTAAGTTTTCCTTCTTTCTTTCTTTCTTTCTTTCTTCCTTCCTTCCTTCCTTTCTTCCTCCCTTCCCTCCTCCCTTCCTTCCTCCTTTCCTTCCTCCCTTCCTTCCTCCTTTCCTTTCCTTCCTTCCTTCCTTCTTCCTCCCTTCCTTCCTTGACTCGAGGACAACAGGAGGGTTAGTCAAACTTAAATTTTCCTTTTTTCTTTCTCCTGATGTTCACATCTTGCACCATGGGAAAAGTAATAACAGTGTAGAGCTGTAAATTAATTTGTAAGTTGAATCAGATTTAGCTGCTTACCTTACAGATTTATTACTGTAGTGGTGAAACTAATAAATGTGTCAGGCTTTACAAATCCAAGAAATGTGTTTTTTTTTAATCTTCAGTATTGGGTTAATGTGAACATGCTTTTATCTACCACCCACCCGGCACATGAACTGTTTGTCCCTCTCTCCTCGGGCAGGAGGCTACGTAGCATCCGAGCAAAAACCTCCAGGCTGAGAAACAGCTTTCTCCCAGATGCTGTGAGACTGTTAAACTGTTCGGACTCTGCCTTGATTAATGCACTTTAAACCACCTGTCTGTGATGCTGCAATTCTCTTTTTTTTTCTTTTTAAAACTAATGCACTTCAACTATATGTTTTATCCTGTATATGATGTTTAGCCTGTTTTAGCTGTTTTTAATTAGATTTAAATTATTTTCGAATCCTGAGACCTGAGTACTATATCTCACTCACATGTCTGACATGATGACTGACAAATAAAGCATCTTGAATCTTGAATCTTGAATCTTACCTGGATTGCTGGATGCAGTGCAGGTTAAAGGTGACACTTCCTGTGGTTTCAGTGCAAAAGCCGAAGCGACTCAGCCTCTCTCCCTGATATAAAAATAGTTATTAGTATTATTAACCAAGCATTAAATATCCATCCACAATACTTATAAATGTAGCTTTACAGATGTTAAATCACTTAGAGGCCTCATATAACCAGAACAGGAGGGTCAAAGTCATCTTCATTCACGGAGGAAGGAAGGAAGGAAGGAAGGAAGGAAGGAAGGGAAGAAAGACAAATGGAAGGAAGGAAGGAAGGAAAGAAGGAAGGAAGGGAAGAAAGACAAATGGAAGGAAGGAAGGAAGGAAGGGAAAGAAGGAAGGAAGGGAAAGAAGGAAAGAAAAGAAGACTGGAAGGAAGGAAGGAAGGAAGGAAGGAAGGAAGGAAGGAAGGAAGGACAAGAAGACAGTAAGGAAAGATGGAAGAAAGGGAAGAAAGACAGATGGAAGGAAGGAAAATAAGACATGAAAGATGGAAGGAAGGAAGGAGGGAAGGAAGGAAGGAAGAAAGGGGGATGGAGGAAGGAAGGAAGGAAGGACAGAAGGAAGGAAGGAAAGAAAGACAAATGGAAGGAAGGAAGGAAGGAAGGAAGGGAAAGAAGGAAGGAAGGGAAAGAAGGAAAGAAAAGAAGACTAGAAGGAAGGAAGGAAAAGAAGATAGTAAGGAAAGATGGAAGAAAGGGAAGAAAGACAGATGGAAGGAAGGAAAATAAGACATGAAGGATGGAAGGAAGGAAGGAGGGAAGGATGGAAGGAAGAAAGGGGGATGGAGGAAGGAAGGAAGGAAGGACAGAAGGAAGGACGGAAGGAAGGAAAGAGGGAGGAAGGAAGGAAGGACGGAAGGAAGGAAAGAGGGAGGAAGGAAGGAGGAAAGGAAGGGAGAAGGAGGGCGGGAGGAAGGAAGGACAGAAGGAAGGAAGGAAGGAAGGAAGGAAGGAAGGAATGCTCCATATGTACCTTGAAGGTTCCTGGTATTCTGACGTAGCTGTGGTCTTCAAGCTCTGGAGACCCTCCGATAAAGAAACGTCTCAGAGCAGAAACTGTTCCTGTCTGAAGGGGGCGCCACGTATGACAGGTCATCGTGTGTTTACCTGTCACACACACACACACACACACGCACATGCACACGCACACGCACACACACACACTAATTAATGATTAGTTCAGCTTTTCTAATCCTAACACTTTCCTCAAATGAGTGAAATCACTTCTGAAATTAAATAACCAAAATTTAGATTTTAAATATAAAGTATATTTTGTAAATGTTAAGATGAAAATATCTGTCAATTAATCAATGAATCTAATTAATCAGTGTATATATTATTAACTGCACCTACTTTGATAATTGTTAAGTGGTTAATTGCTGCTTTTCTTTGTCATATATGATAATAAACTACATTTTTGGGGGGTTTTGAACATACAGAACAAGAACATTGTATATGAAACTCTATATAATGGACGTAGCTGATGCTCATAATACTGTTCTATGGGTTGCCATGACAACACAGGAGGTCAGTGTGTAATTTATATGTTGATATCTGATTCCTTTTTTTTATTATTTTATATGTGTGTGTATATGCTTATATACTTTATGGTCATGGTTTTCTGCCAAACCTTTGTTTTGAAGGAATGTTTTGTGAGCAACCACTTCCTGTCTGGGTTACATGTTGCCGGATGTTGAGAGCGGGAATTAGAGTTAGAGAGAGAGATGAGAGAGGATGATGGTGCGGTGGACTTTTGTGATGTGCAACTTATCTACTGCTGGTTTACAAGGCACACACGGTAGAATAATTATTTTGGTTAATTTGTTGGGTACTTGTATCACAGAAATGGATTGATGTATGTATGATTGCTGAAATGCTTTTGTTTGTTTCTAGTTTTCATGGTGTCCCATAACTAAAGAGGAATAAAAGTGATTTTGGACATCAGTAAGAAGCGTGGTTCTTAACTGGAGTTGATACAATGGACCTCTTTTTTGACATTTCAAGTAAAAATAAATCTTTTAATTGACAAAATATTCAACAGGCTCTGATTGTGTTGTCATAGTTACAGACCAGGCATGGCAGGGAAAAGCAGATATCCGTAGCCTTCAGTTCGATATCGCTGCCATGTGTCCAGAGAAAGAACCTTGAAGTACAACACAGGCCACTGGAGAACCGCGTCTGAAGTAAGGAGAAAAAAATCCATCCATTATAATAAATATTATATACATGAAACACATCCTTTAAAAAACACTATATTCCCACAGCTGAAGGAAGGGAGGAAGGAAGGAAGGAAGGAAGGAAGGAAGGATAGAAGAAAGGAAGGAAGGAAGGAAGGAAGGGAAAGAAGGAAGGAAGGAAAGATGGAAGAAAGGGAAGAAAGACAGATGGAAGGAAGGAAGGGAGGAAAATAAGACATGAAGGAAGGAAGGAAAAGATGGAAGGAAGGAAGGAAGGAAGGAAGGAAGGAAGGATAGAAGAAAGAAAAAGAAGACAGTACGGAAAGACGGAAGAAAGGGAAGAAAGACAGATGGAAGGAAGGAAGAGAGGAAAATAAGACAGGAAAGAAAGAAGGAAGGAAGGGAAAGAAGGAAAGAAAAGAAAACTGGAAGGAAGGAAAAAAGGGAAAGAAGGAAGGAAGGAAAATAAGACATGAAGGATGGATGGAAGGAAGGAAAAGATGGAAGGAAGGAAGGAAGGAAGGAAGGAAGGAAAAAAGGGAAAGAAGGAAGGAAGGAAGGAAAATAAGACATGAAGGAAGGGAGGAAAAGATGGAAGGAAGGAAGGAAGGAAAAAAGGGAAAGAAGGAAGGAAGGAATGAAGGAATGAATGAAGGAAGGAAGGAAGTAAGGAAGGAGAAGAAGACAGTAAGGAAAGACGGAAGAAAGGGAAGAAAGACAGATGGAAGGAAGGAAGGGAGGAAAATAAGACAGGAAAGAAGGAAGGAAGGAAGGAAGGAAGGAAAGAAGGAAGGAAGGAAAATAAGACATGAAGGAAGGAAGGAAAAGATGGAAGGAAGGAAGGAAGGAAGGAAGGATAGAAGAAAGAAAAAGAAGACAGTACGGAAAGACAGATGGAAGGAAGGAAGGAAAAGAAGGAAGGAAGGAAGGAAGGAAGGAAGAAAGGAAGGAAGGAAAAGATGGAAGGAAGGAAGGAAGGAAGGAAGGAAGGAAGGAAGGAAGGAAGGAAGGAAGGAAAATATGCTCCATATGTACCTTAATAAATATATGCATGAAACAAATCCTTTAGGAAGGAAGGAAGGAAGGAAAAAAGGAAGGAAGGAAGGAAGGAAGGAAGGAAGGAAGGAAAGTAAGCTGATACTAACCTTCACTCTCTTTTTCACTCATGTAGAAAGCTTCGAAGCTGAAGGGGTAACTGAAGAACGCTACGTTGTCCTGTTAGGAGATAAAATGTTTAATAAAGTTTAACACGTTTATAAAGTTTCCTCTCTGAAGGGTTAGATGATGTTCTTTAGCTTCCTGAGTACGAACCTTGCCGCGTGTTTTAGTCCGACAGGTCTGCGTTACGCCGGAGTGAGACTGGAACGGCAAACTGGACCAATCTGAAATATACAAGAGAGATAATAGAAGTTAACCTGATACACTGAGTTTAGTTTAGGTGGAGTTATTTTTATGTTAAATGTTAAAATATGACTTACTGTTGGGCAGCTCCATGAAGAAGTGGATGTATAAGTTATCGTATTCAAAGCCTTTAGCTGAGACTGAGAAGAGAGAAGAAGAAGAAGGAGGTTTAATGTCAAATATATGAAATAAGGCTTCAAAGTTGTGTAAAAATCAGCCTCTTTCTCTGCTCCCAAACGCTGAAGCCCCGCCCCTTACCAAGTGTCACCTGTCAATCAAAGTCACCACCTCTACCAGAAACATGGACGCTACGTCTGAGAGCTTTCTGCTGCTAGCTCAGCTGCTAGCTCGGCGGCTAACTCGGCTGCTAGCTCGGCGGCTAGCTCGGCGGCTAACTCGGCTGATAGCTCAGCGGCTAACTCGGCAGCTAACTCGGCTGCTAGCTCGGCGGCTAACTCAGCTAACTGGCTAACTGTAGACTGTAGTAGTAGTAGTGTGTGCTGAATGTATTTATACCTCTACAGCAGCAGGGGCGGGTTTATGCTAATCACTAAATCCTGAACACAGAAATGTTGAAACACAGTTTGTGAAGCCTAGCTCCACAATTCAAATCTAAATGGTTGAAATGCTTTTTACACCTTTTTTAGAAATACATTTATGACCTATTTAATGTGTTTAGAAGAAAATGTCTGAATTCACAATGATGACTCACCGATCTCTCCGTTCATCAGGTAACGCAGAATACCTGCAGGAGGCTAAAAGACAGACATGAGAGTATTATAGACAACTATCAGAAGTTATCGGTTTTGACTGTTCCTTCCTTCCTTCCTTCCTTCCTTCCTTCCTTCCTTCCTTCTGTCCTTCCTTCCTTCTTTCCTCCCTCCCTCCTTGTCTCTTTCTTTCCTCCCCATGAACTTCCTTCTTTCCTCCTACCTACCTTCTTTCCTTTCCCCCCTTCGTTCCTCCCTCCTTTCTTTCCTTCCTTCCTTCCCTCCTTCCTTTCTCCCTCCTTTCTTTCTTTCCTCCCTTATTCTTCCCTTCCTTCCTCCCTCCTTTCCTTCCTTCTTCCTCCCTCTGTTCCTTCCTTCTTCCTCCCTTCCTTCCTCCCTCCTTTCTTTCCTTCCTTATTCTCCCCTTCCGTCCTCCCTCCTTTCCTTCCTTCTTCCTCCCTTCCTTCCTCCCTCCTTTCCTTCCTTATTCTTCCCTTCCTTCCTCCATCTTTTCCTTCCTTCTTCCTCCCTTCCTTCCTCCCTCCTTTCCTTCCTTATTCTTCCCTTCCTTCCTCCATCTTTTCCTTCTTTCTTCCTCCCTTCCTTCCTCCCTCCTTTCCTTCCTTCTTCCTCCCTTCCTTCATCCCTCTTTTCCTTCCTTCTTCCTCCCTTCCTTCCTCCTCAGAAGCTGTTCATATCATGTTTTTAGTGGTCATATTTGTTCTAACATTGTTTTTTCAAGCAAAACTTTCAAACATTTGTTGGTTCCAGCTTTTCAAATGTGAGGATTTGATGCTTTTTGGTTAAATTGGACAAAAACAAGCTATTTCAGAATATAACTTCAGGCTCTGGGAAACCATAACGACCACTTCCTGAATATTCATACATAAATAAATGACTCACCATTTCAAAGTCCTGTCCGACGAGGCTGTTGAGGTACTCCTTGTGTCTCACATACAGCTAGAAACAGAGAAAAGTGTTCATGTCACTTCCTTTTTATATCAACAGTAATCTGACTATGAACATTAGATATATTTCCTTATTAGATGAACTCACGTCTTTGTACATGTTCTGCTCCCTCTCTTTGTCCTCTGATTTCATGGCTGTGGAAATATTCTCCACAGTAAGACGCCAAACGTCTTTCTTCTCCCCGTCGGTTACAATCCTGACAGAGGGAAGGAAGGGAGGAAAGATGGAAGGAAGGGAGGAAGGAAGGGAGGAAGGAAGGAAGGAAGGAAAAGAAGATAGGAAGGACAGAGGGAAGCAAGGAAGGAAAGATGGAAGAAAGGGAGGGAGGAAGGAAGGAAGGAAAAGAAGACAGGCAGGAAAGAAGGAAGGAAGGAAGGAAGGAAAAGAAGATAGGAAGGATAGAGGGAAGCAAGGAAGGAAAGATGGAAGAATGGGAGGGAGGAAAGAAGGAAGGAAAAGAAGACAGGAAGGAAGGAAGGATAGAACAAAAGAGAGAAGGACAGAGGGAAGGAAAGATGGAAGAAAGGAATGTAACAACAGCACTTATTTTATTATTTAGTTCCTTAAGCTTCCTGTCGTCCTCCCGGGTCAAATAAACCCCCTCTATTGACTGTTCCCTCTTTCCTTCCTTCCTTCCTTCCTTCCATCGGTCCTTCCTCCCTTGCCTCTTTCCTCTGTCCTTCTTTGCTCCCTTCCTCTTTTCCTGTCTCTGTCCTTCCTTCTTTCCTTTCCTCCCTTTCTTTCTCCCTCCTATCCTTCCTTCATTCCTCCCTCCTTTCCTTCCTTCCTTCCTCCCTTCCTTTCCTTCCTTCCTTCCTCCCTTCCTTCCTTCTCCCTTCCTTAGGCCCTCCTTTCCTTCCTTCTTCTTCCCTTCCTTCTTTCTTCCTCCCTTCCTTAGGCCCTCCTTTCCTTTCTCCTTTCTTTCCTTCCTTCCCCCCTCCTTTCCTTCATTCCTTCCTTCCTTCCCCCCCTTTCCTTCATTCCTCCTTCCTTTCCTTCCTTCTTCCTCCCTTCCTTCCTTCCTTCCTTGACTCGAGGACAACAGCAGAATTAAGTACTATCAGTCTAGACTCAAACACATAGAGCAGCTTTAATTTACAGGTTATAACTTCTTTTAAAACATGTTGTTATCATTTAAAGGAGATCAGCTGATACTTGAGTCATCTTGAACTTACCTGTAAGGCTCTTTGCCGTTGTTGAAGTCGGGTTTTACGATGAGGACTCCGTTGCCGTCTGTTTTTATGGTCAACAGCAAGCATTCATTCTCTGTCTGGCCCAACCTAACGGAGCAAAGACATGAAGAGAAAAGAGAGAGAATCACCACTGAACCACAGAACCGGCCCACTTTCCTTCCTGTGTTCTTTTCCTTCCTTACATCTGTCCTTCCTACCTTCCCTTTTTCATTTCTTTGTTCCTTCATTTCTTCCTTACTTCCTTCCATCTGTCATTCTTTCCTCCCTCCCTCCTTTCCTTCCTTTTTTCTTCCTCCCTCCCTCCCTTCCTGCTTTCCTCCGTCCTTCCTTCTCTTTCTTTCCTCTGTCCTTCTTTCCTTCCTTCCTTCCTTCCTTCCTTCCTTCCTTCTGTTCTTCCTTCTTCCTTCCTCCCTTCCTTCCATCTGTCCTTCCTTTTTTCCTCCCTACCTATCTTTTTTCCTTTCTTTGTTCCTTCCTTCTGTCCTTCCTTCCTTCCTTCTTCCCTTCTGTCCTTCCTCCCTTCTGTCCTTCCTTATTTCCTTCCTTCCTTCCATCTGTCCTCCCTTCCTTCCATCTGTTTGTACATCCTTCACTGTCTGTCTTTCCTACCTTCCCTTCTTATTTCCTTCCTTCCTTCCTTCTTTCCTTCCATCTTTTTAATGATCCGGCCCACATGAGATCACATTGGTCTGTATGTGGCCCTTGAATAAAAATGAGTTTGACACCACCAAGATTTTCTTTGTAGTAACACAGGAAACATCTATATTACTACAAGTGTAAGTAAGTTAATCCATCCATCAGTTATCATGAATGAATGGATGACAGATCGCAGGTATTAGTGTTAGCGGTCTTACCTTCCAGTGGGGCCCAGGTCTCCCATGATATGCATAGTCTGCATGGCGTTGTTCACCACATGACTGCTCCTCAGAAACTCCTCTGTGGGCTCGAAGTTGACGATCTTTGATTTAGGGATGTTAGAGTCCCTACAAAATAAAATGAAAATTAAATTAACAACACTGAAGTTTATTAAAAGGCTCCAAAAGTGTCTAATTTAAATGCAGGTACAGTGTATTAAACAGGCATAAAGTAAAGTGCTATGACTCTTGATCTTTTCTTCCTTCCTCTCTTCCTTCCTCACCCCCTCCTTTCCTTCCTTCTATAGGAAGGATCCTTCTTTCTTTCTTCCTCCCTTCCTTCAGCCCTCCTTTCCTTCCTTCCTTTCCTTCCTTCCTTCCTTCCTTCATCCTTCATTTCCTTCCTTCTTCCTCCCTTCCGTCCTCCTTTCCTTCCTCCCTCCTATCCTTCCTTATTCCTTCCTCACCCCCTCCTTTCCTTCCTTCTTCCTTCCTTCCTTCCCCACTCCTTTCCTTCATTCCTCCCTCCTTTCCTTCCTTCTTCCTCCTTTCCTTCCTTCCTTCCCTCCTTCCTTCATCCCTCCTTTCCTTCCTTCCTCCCTTCCTTCCCCCCTCCTTTCCTTCCTTCCTCACCCCCCCTTTCCTTCCTTATGTAGGAAGGATACTTCTTTCTTTCTTCCTCCCTTCCTTCAGCCCTCCTTTCCTTCCTTCCTTCCTTCATCCTTCATTTCCTTCCTTCTTCCTCCCTTCCTTCCTCCTTTCTTTCCTCCTTTTCTTCCTCCCTCCTATCCTTCCTTATTCCTTCCTCACCCCCTCCTTTCCTTCCTTCTTCCTTCCTTCCTTCCCCACTCCTTTCCTTCATTCCTCCCTCCTTTCCTCCCTTCCTTCCCTCCTTCCTTCATCCCTCCTTTCCTTCCTTCTTCCTCCCTTCCTTCATTCCTCACCCCCTCCTTTCCTTGCCCCCTCCTTTCCTTCATTCCTCCCTCCTTTCCTTCATTCCCCCCTCCCTTCCTTCCTCACCCCCTCCTTTCCTTCCTTCTTCCTCCCTTCCTTCCTCACCCCCTCCTTTCCTTCCTTCTTCCTTCCAGTGGTTATCGCAGGCATTTTGAAGACTATCATGATTCATTTCGCTGGTGTTTCACTCACATGGTGCGTCTTTCCTGTCGTCTGTGTCTCACACCGGCCATCCTCTCAGCCAGGAAGGAGGGGCCGGATTTATTGGTGGTCAGTAAATCAGTGCAGTGCTGCTGTTGGGGTCAAAAACAACAAACTATTTACAATCACAGTTACTGACATGAGTTGTAGAATTAAGGGCTTCATGTTCATTTTTTGCAGCAAGCAATTTTGACTCCATTTTCTCTTTTTTTAGACTTCAGACTGGTGCATTCGCTGGTAAGATACAACATTCAATTTTGACTTTAACCATAGACTGTATAAAAGAAATGGACGTAACATCCATGACGTCACCCATTGGTTTGTGGACTGCTGCTCGGAAGCCAATAGTTTCGAATCTGGGCAGCGCCATCTTGAAAATTTCAGGTGCATGCTGGGAAAAAAAGAACACGGATTCTACTTATATGGGCATGAGGCGGGGCCATGGGCAGAGCGGGGGAGGTTGCTATGGTTGCGAGGGCTGGATCTCGAGGACATTGGTCAATCAACCTGTCAATCAGGACGTAGCCACGCCCTAATGCATACCCTGCTTTATCGTCACATATAAAATCAGGGAGGCCAAAATGTCCCAAATGAACATCATACTGCATTGAAGAAGGCTTTAAACTAGCGATTGAGACCATAAACACATTTTGAAAACGTTTACTGAGGTTAGAAATCAAGTGAGAAGTTGGTGAATTCTCCATTGACTTGTATAGAGACGGTCGCCCCCTGGTGGCCTTTTGATAGAATGCAGCTCTAAGTTACTTCCGCGTTGACTGCATTTCAGAGGACCAGAACTCCCCACCTGACTTTAACACTTAATTAAACACACAAGAAAAGAACATTTTTAGCTTTAGTCTTCCTCTGCTGAATTATTAGACGATGTAGTTGGCATTATATCACAAAGCTGTACCTACCAGTTGGTGAAAGGGGAGACAGTTGGTGTAGCGGTCGTGATCAGTGTAAGTGAAAATCCTGCGGTTTCGTCGGCCCTTGGTCTTGTTCAGGGCCGTGACCTCGGTGTGATACTGCCGGTCCAGAGGAGTCTGACATGCCGCCTCGTTCTGAAACAGCTCCATCTCATACTGGAACACAGACAGACAGAGAGAGATATATGGTGGGATAAAGTAAAGTGCTATGACTCTTGATCTTTAAGTTGCTTTCTATGTAAAGTTTATTATTATTATCATTTAAGTTCTACCTGACTGAAGAGTTTCTCCTGCCAGCCGATCACTAGTTCCTCTTCATTATCACCTGGTGACAGAATAACACACATATCAAGTTATTACTCCCTCCTTACTCGTATCCTTCCTTCCTCCTTTCCTCCCTCCCTCCCTCCTTACTCATATCCTTCCTTCCTCCTTTCCTC